>NC_092086.1:42030935-42303435 GCF_045679555.1 Salvelinus alpinus
CCAGTAAAAGGGGGCTGACCGCCATATGCGTTTCTCTGGGGTGCCATCAATCCAGCCATGGTTTGTACTACTGCAGCAACCGTATCACTGGTATTCCCATCAGACGCAAGCGGGCCAGGCTGTGGAGTGCTGGTGAGAGGCATTTGTCTAGCAGGTTTGTCTTCAGCAGTTGTTTCTTCAGAACCTTTTTTTTGTAGTTGTTTCAGTTCCTCCTCCTCTTTTCTTTTACCTTCTCTGTATCTTTCCACATGATGCTGTGCGATTTCTGTGAATTCCATGACATTTTTTGCGGTGATTCCCACTACTTTTTCGCGTTCTGTACGAACATGTTCAGGCAGTCCCTTCATGCATTGTTCTAGGAACAGGTGTTTCATCTCGTTTTTGTCAGGTTCTGCATTCCATGCCTGTCTCCATAGAATCCTTGCTTTCTTCATATATACTGGCACGCTCTCTTCATCCCCCAGAGTCAAGGTCTTCATTAGCTGAGGTCTGGGTTGAGTAGGATATTTCCTTCTGATGGCAGCCCACATTCCATTTCGGTATTGATCAAATGGGGTCTGTATGGCGTATCTGCCTCGTAGACCTGCGTCAGTCATGAGCTCCCGGCATTCCTGATCTCCCATGCACCTGTTCATTACAGCCAGCATGTCACCCACAGTAAGATCATCAGCTGCAGTAAGACTATCGAAAGCCTTAACCCATCGACATCCAGACTCCTCTGGTAGTGGCAGACTGTCTATCAGAGTCTGCAAATCCCTGTGAGCCCAGGGCTTGTATACTGTCTGTCCACCAGGTATTTGTCTTAGTGGCATCATGTTTGCTCCTCCCAACCTGGTCTTGCTCCTGGTGTGGAAGGCGGGTGCGGCCTCCTGATCGGACCATACACCCCCCTCAAAATGCCCACATATGAATTTCAATTCAGCTTCTCCCTGCTGGTGATCATTGTGGAGCCTATCTATGCCCATCTCCTCATCCTCACCTCCTTCGTGGCTATATGCTCCCACATTGACATAAGGTCCTCCTTTCCTTGGTTTCTGTAGCTCCCAACTCTTTTTAGCCCGATCCAGCTCCTTCACAATTTTCTCCAAAATGTTCACTTCCTCTTCTCCTCTTCTTAGTTTCTCTTGTAGGTCATCCATGGCCCTTCTCCTTCTGTCTTCCGCATCCTGTGGTGCAGTTTGACTTAGTTCAGTCCAAATGGCTCCCCCTTCCACGGACCCATTTTCACTTCCTCCATCCATGCACATGCTTTCCATTCCAGCCTGTATTTTACTAAGGCTGGCTACTCCTCTACTCAGTTCTCTGGTTGCTTCCAATAGCACCTCCACTTCCTTTTTTCTTTTTTCAGTCACCTGGCACCAAACTCCTCCACTGCTGTCATCGTCTGGTCTTTTGTGATAATTTACTGTAGCATTGAGATCCAGTACGGGGGCCATTACCCGAGGGCTTTCATAGGGTGGGGGCGCCGTGGGGGTGGACGGGTATCTGGCCTGAGTAGTCTTTTCTTCTGTACACATTTTCTTAAGTTTCTCCAGCATAGCCAAGCCTATGCGCTCCTTCAATTTAGACTTCTCCATTGCGTTTTTTATTTTCCCTTTTGTTGGTTCTCCCCCCTGTTTCCACTCAGAACAGGCTTTATATGTTTTCCGCTTCAGCGTCTCCAGTATCCTACCAGGCTCCCCATCAACTGGGATACCAGTGGGCGCGGCAATGCTGCCCCCTGCTATCCATTCTCTATATAGTTTTTCCCCCTTCTTCTTCCAGTCCTTTCCGTCTTTACCTCCATTGACTTCTAGCGTTGATTTCAATGTTTTCAACACTTTTTCTACCTCTTGATTGACCATTATACTATCTGAACCTTATATGGTGTAACTATCAGGGTAGAAAATTCAGTTAAAAATTCAACTCAAACGTACACAGCGCTATATATTCAATGTTTACATAAACATTTCTACTTAAGCTTACACCGTATTATGCATTCATTCCAGTCAACAGTTCAATCCAAAAACATACAGCAAAAGTATTACAGCTTTACACACACATTTTACTTTAACCCCCTCAACATTATGAAGAATATTCAATGATACAACGCAGAACTTCTGGCCTGGGGGACTTTAACCAATTTCCTTATGGGACAAACCTGGTATCAGTGCGCCAACTTAATACCCAATGCACTACAATCGCTCGATAAACTTATCTTATTTCCAATATAACACAGGACTTCTGGCCTGTAATAGTATAAAACAGAACTTCTGGCCTGGATTACTATTCACTCAAACCGCCAACAGTACGCCCACCAATGGCTAATGTATTACACTCACTCGATTGATTCTATAATCAACCTTAATTCGCTCAGCAAGTTTATTAACTTACTCACACACAAACCGGTACGTACGCCGACCCACCTAATACATTACATACACGTTATATTGCCGTTCATCCACACTCACCCTAGTAGGTTCTTCGACCCACCCTCACACATATCAGTAGAACTTCTGGTCTACACACACATCAAGTAGAACTTCTGGTCTACCTAGTACATTGCATTCACTGTCATATCATTGAATACTTGGCCAATCAAAATTGCATTCACCACAACATACGCCAATGTGCAGAAATTTAGTTTTTTACAATAGGTGTCTGCTTACCTTTTTAGTTGACCGGTCTGGAGTTGTGAGACACACCCGTCTGACGACAGCAATGGTCAATCGGCCGGACAATCTCCAGCGAAGTCCTTTACCAGATCACTGTCGGGGGTCACCATGTTAAGGGTTGCGTCAATTCAAATCTGGTATCAGGATAAAATGTGATTCAGAGTCACCGAATATACTTTAAGTATTTTTATTAAACTCAAGCGATAAATGGTAAATGCAATTTTCGTATATACGGGTTCACTGTATCACCACGCAGGGTAAAGCAGAGAACTGCTAAAATGTGTACAAACAACAGTTATTATTATATAGAGGTTACCTAGCCAGTTAGAGGTTACCTAGCCAGCTACACTTTCAAACAAAGTCAACAACGCAGCCACTGCTAGCTAGCCTATTTCACCAGCCAGCAGTACTATATCATTTTAGTCAATAAGATTTTTTGCAACGTAAGCTTAACTTTCTGAACATTCGAGACGTGTAGTCCACTTGTCATTCCAATCTCCTTTGCATTAGCGTAGCCTCTTCTGTAGCCTGTCAACTATGTGTCTGTCTATCCCTGTTCTCTCCTCTCTGCACAGACCATACAAACGCTTCACACCGCGTGGCCGCTGCTACTCTAACCTGGTGGTCCCAGCGCGCACGACCCACGTGGAGTTCCAGGTCTCAGGCAGCCTCTGGAACTGCCGATCTGCGGCCAACAAGGCAGAGTTCATCTCAGCCTATGCTTCCCTCCAGTCCCTCGACTTCTTGGCACTGACGGAAACATGGATTACCACTGATAACACTGCTACTCCTACTGCTCTCTCCTCGTCTGCCCACGTGTTCTCGCACACCCCGAGAGCTTCTGGTCAGCGGGGTGGTGGCACTGGGATCCTCATCTCTCCCAAGTGGACATTCTCTCTTTCTCCCCTGACCCATCTGTCTATCGCCTCCTTTGAATTCCATGCTGTCACAGTTACCAGCCCTTTCAAGCTTAACATCCTTATCATTTATCGCCCTCCAGGTTCCCTTGGAGAGTTCATCAATGAGCTTGACGCCCTGATAAGTTCCTTTCCTGAGGATGGCTCACCTCTCACAGTTCTGGGTGACTTTAACCTCCCCACGTCTACCTTTGACTCATTCCTCTCTGCCTCCTTCTTTCCACTCCTCTCCTCTTTTGACCTCACCCTCTCACCTTCCCCCCCTACTCACAAGGCAGGCAATACGCTTGACCTCATCTTTACTAGATGCTGTTCTTCCACTAATCTCATTGCAACTCCCCTCCAAGTCTCCGACCACTACCTTGTATCCTTTTCCCTCTCGCTCTCATCCAACACTTCCCACACTGCCCCTACTCGGATGGTATCGCGCCGTCCCAACCTTCGCTCTCTCTCCCCCGCTACTCTCTCCTCTTCCATCCTATCATCTCTTCCCTCTGCTCAAACCTTCTCCAACCTATCTCCTGATTCTGCCTCCTCAACCCTCCTCTCCTCCCTTTCTGCATCCTTTGACTCTCTATGTCCCCTATCCTCCAGGCCGGCTCGGTCCTCCCCTCCTGCTCCGTGGCTCGACGACTCATTGCGAGCTCACAGAACAGGGCTCCGGGCAGCCGAGCGGAAATGGAGGAAAACTCGCCTCCCTGCGGACCTGGCATCCTTTCACTCCCTCCTCTCTACATTCTCCTCTTCTGTCTCTGCTGCTAAAGCCAATTTCTACCACTCTAAATTCCAAGCATCTGCCTCTAACCCTAGGAAGCTCTTTGCCACCTTCTCCTCCCTCCTGAATCCTCCTCCCCCTCCTCCCCCCTCCTCCCTCTCTGCTGATGACTTCGTCAACCATTTTGAAAAGAAGGTCGACGACATCCGATCCTCGTTTGCTAAGTCAAACGACACCGCTGGTTCTGCTCACACTGCCCTACCCTGTGCTTTGACCTCTTTCTCCCCTCTCTCTCCAGATGAAATCTCGCGTCTTGTGACGGCCGGCCGCCCAACAACCTGCCCGCTTGACCCTATCCCCTCCTCTCTTCTCCAGACCATTTCCGGAGACCTTCTCCCTTACCTCACCTCGCTCATCAACTCATCCTTGACCGCTGGCTACGTCCCTTCCGTCTTCAAGAGAGCGAGAGTTGCACCCCTTCTGAAAAAACCTACACTCGATCCCTCCGATGTCAACAACTACAGACCAGTATCCCTTCTTTCTTTTCTCTCCAAAACTCTTGAACGTGCCGTCCTTGGCCAGCTCTCCTGCTATCTCTCTCAGAATGACCTTCTTGATCCAAATCAGTCAGGTTTCAAGACTAGTCATTCAACTGAGACTGCTCTTCTCTGTGTCACGGAGGCGCTCCGCACTGCTAAAGCTAACTCTCTCTCCTCTGCTCTCATCCTTCTAGACCTATCGGCTGCCTTTGATACTGTGAACCATCAGATCCTCCTCTCCACCCTCTCCGAGCTGGGCATCTCCGGCGCGGCCCACGCTTGGATTGCGTCCTACCTGACAGGTCGCTCCTACCAGGTGGCGTGGCGAGAATCTGTCTCCGCACCACGTGCTCTCACCACTGGTGTCCCCCAGGGCTCTGTTCTAGGCCCTCTCCTATTCTCGCTATACACCAAGTCACTTGGCTCTGTCATATCCTCACATGGTCTCTCCTATCATTGCTATGCAGACGACACACAATTAATCTTCTCCTTTCCCCCCTCTGATAACCAGGTGGTGAATCGCATCTCTGCATGTCTGGCAGACATATCAGTGTGGATGACGGATCACCACCTCAAGCTGAACCTCGGCAAGACGGAGCTGCTCTTCCTCCCGGGGAAGGACTGCCCGTTCAATGATCTCGCCATCACGGTTGACAACTCCATTGTGTCCTCCTCCCAGAGTGCTAAGAACCTTGGCGTGATCCTGGACAACACCCTGTCGTTCTCAACTAACATCAAGGCGGTGACCCGTTCCTGTAGGTTCATGCTCTACAACATTCGCAGAGTACGACCCTGCCTCACGCAGGAAGCGGCGCAGGTCCTAATCCAGGCACTTGTCATCTCCCGTCTGGATTACTGCAACTCGCTGTTGGCTGGGCTCCCTGCCTGTGCCATTAAACCCCTACAACTCATCCAGAACGCTGCAGCCCGTCTGGTGTTCAACTTTCCCAAGTTCTCTCACGTCACCCCGCTCCTCCGCTCTCTCCACTGGCTTCCAGTTGAAGCTCGCATCCGCTACAAGACCATGGTGCTTGCCTACGGAGCTGTGAGGGGAACGGCACCTCCGTACCTTCAGGCTCTGATCAGGCCCTACACCCAAACAAGGGCACTGCGTTCATCCACCTCTGGCCTGCTCGCCTCCCTACCTCTGAGGAAGTACAGTTCCCGCTCAGCCCAGTCAAAACTGTTCGCTGCTCTGGCACCCCAATGGTGGAACAAACTCCCTCACGACGCCAGGTCAGCGGAGTCAATCACCACCTTCCGGAGACACCTGAAACCCCACCTCTTTAAGGAATACCTAGGATAGGATAAAGTAATCCTTCTAACCCCCCCCCCCTTAAAAGAGTTAGATGCACTATTGTAAAGTGGTTGTTCCACTGGATATCATAAGGTGAATGCACCAATTTGTAAGTCGCTCTGGATAAGAGCGTCTGCTAAATGACTTAAATGTAAATTATACTGTATAAAAAAATAAAAATAGCTTCTTTTTAGTTTAATTCATTGCTTTTTGTTTCACAATATATCCTTGTAATCTTTTACCCTGTATGTTGTCCTACCTTATGTCAAGGTTTAAAGTTCTTGGGTGGTTGGTAGCCAACCTAGTACCTGTTAGGTGTAGCAGGGTGGACTAGATGGTTTTTATTCTTTATACAATAAAGGTGTGTTTCTTCTAATCTTTGTATTCTGAGTGTGACACCCTCAAAGCGTGTCAAAAGGGGGAATCTAAAAACCCACCGATGTTTTTTATCTTGTTTTGCTTAAAAATAATTATCCTCCTAGATTGAAGGTTTCAAGTTCCTGGGTTCAACGGCAACCCAGTATATGGATACATAAATTGGTTACACCCCATGAGGGTGTAAAAAGGGGGAATTGTGAGGATCTGTGTTTATTGCGCTATAACCCAATACTATATCACATGTGATATAATATTAGCAACTGTTGGCCTGGGTGCCTGTGTGTGTGTGCTGGAAGTGACATTGTGCCCCAGATAAGTGTGCTGAGAAGCTGTGGTTAACCTTGAGCGGGAACAGTATGCTTTCTATGCAGGTGCAAATAGCCCAACAGTGTTACAAAACTGTCTGACCTCAGTCTCTAGGGTGTGGGAGCGTAATCTACACAGCAACAGCGCCGAACATCAAGGAGCTCCAAGAGGCTGGGACCAGCCTGAGCGCCTGCGATAGGCTGAGCAAGTTTAAACCACGCTCAGCCTCTACTGTGATAGGCCAACAGACGGGTTGGAACTACTTCTATCACAGTAGAGGCTGAGCGTGGTTTAAACTTGCTCAGCCTATCGCAGGCGCTCAGGCTGGTCCCAGCCTCTTGGAGCTCCTTGATGTTCGGCGCTGTTGCTGTGTAGATTACGCTCCCACACCCTAGAGACTGAGGTCAGACAGTTTTGTAACACTGTTGGACTATTTGCACCTGCATAGAAAGCATACTGTTCCCGCTCAAGGTTAACCACAGCTTCTCAGCACACTGGGGCAAAATGTTACTTCCAGCACACACACACAGGCACCCAGGCACCCAGGCCAACAGTTGCTAATATTATATCACATGTGATGTAGTATTGGGTTATAGCGCAATAAACACAGATCCTCACAATATCACGGGGGCTATTTGATGCTAATGCAGTACGCCACAGGATGTTTTTGTGCTGGTCAAGGGCAGTCAGGTCTGGAGTGAACCAAATTATATATATATATAAATAAATAAAATGCATGTTGCAACTACAGATAACCCCTTTAAGCCTATCAAAAGTGTGCAAGTTTGAGCATGTGTCCATTAGGCCTATGGATTTTTAATTTTTTTTATCTGCATGAATTAGATTGAGCAATAAAAGCCCCACTTTTATTCCATCGGCTGGGATCCACACTATGCAGCTGTTGCAAGAGCACATTTTTCACTGGCTGTCCACTGGTTTCAAAAACAATGATTGATAGGCAGCTTGACCATTTGAATTCAACCATTATTGGGTTCAAATACACATTTCAACTTGTGAACACCCATCCACAGCAACCACAATCAGTAAGGCGCAAATAGATAAATGAGAGAGCAGCAGTGTGATTCACATCAATGAGCTATGTAGATATCAGAATCGCCTTAGACTACATCACTGCTGTCATCCTTACCTCCAAGTGTTTATTCAAATTGGATAATCTTTGAATGCCTACAGCAGTCACACCATTGGAAGACATAGCTTGGACTGTAGCCTGTGTCAAAGATTTTTTTTCTCGCAAACATCCTTTCTGAATTTAAAAGTAATCCTCAATGTAATCATCTAGTTTAAAAAAAATATCTGTAATCTGATTCTAATATTTTTGCTGGTAACGTAACAAATTAGTTACCGTTTTTTGTAATCTCTTACATATAAAGGATTACATATAATCCGTGACTCCCCAACCCTGTTCAGATGTAGCCTGAATGAGGTGAACGTGGTGAATTGTGATGAAGTGTCATGCTCCGACAATTTAATCAGAAACCAGGATAACAACAGCTCATTGCCCTTACAACGCTGGGACAGCACAATATGATCCAGCTCTTTGGTTTGCGACCAACTCCTACAAATGACATTACATTAAGTGTCAAACAGATTGGATGAATCTATGCATCAGGTACTTGATGAAGTGTTAAAATGTGTATCGATACAAAAAGGAAAAACACAGTTTATCAACTGATTCCTCAGAGTTGTCTGTGGAAATTGTTTGTGCCACAGCCCACTGAAAGCAGAAAAGCAATGGCATTACATGTCAAAATGTTTGATTTGATTAATACCATTTACAGCCTAACCAGAAGGCCTTTCCATTTGTGGTCAGCATACTCTGCTTACCCCAATTTGAGCTGATCTGGATGTCTCTCTCTTTCTGCTTCAGCACTGACTCAGTCTCGAGGAGCCACGGTGGGATGCCAGCTAGGTGTTTGTACCTACAGATGGTGGAGTGGAGACGGGCTCTGGTACCATCACCACATCAGGAATTACCTGCTCCGTCTTGATGTCTTTCGATGGAGTCAGAGGAAGCTTGGAAAAACGCTGGACTTTCAGGGTGATCATTTCTGCAACCACCAAACACCGTTCTATGTCTGCTATGAAGGTCTCAATTTTCTGGCTATTTTCTGGGGGAAACAACTTTGTATAATTGTCGTACAGCATGCCAGGCTTCTTGTCATTTGTGCAATGAATCTGGTGATACAGTTTTGTCAGATCTCACAAATGCTCTGCTCATATGAGCTCTTGACACGAAGCCCAGAACCAAGCTAAGCAGGTGTTCAACTACAGCTTGTTACAGAGTGAAGAGCTTTTGGTCTGTGATCTGTGCTTCAGGGTAGATCCTACCTACAAATCTGCAGAATATGTATTTGAGGACAAACTCATAGTTAATAGCAATATCTGGACTCACTAAGACCATATCTTGAAGGACTAGTTTGTTCCCCCGGTGTACCAACAGTCTCTTATGGACATAAGTTACAAATTCTAAAACCTGCCTTGGTTCAAGACAGAGGTTGGCCATCGTTATCAACACTGTGACTCTTTAAAATAAATCTACCTTGCTCACAACACAATCAATGAGCTGCCAGTCATGCAAGTCTATGATTTTGTTTTTTGGGTGTCATTGTATATCTGAATGTGCAAGAGAGAGACATTGCACCACACAGTGTTTGAGTGAACCAGCAAGTCCTCATCTGTTGGAGTCCTATTCCTAGTAGCCTCCGATAAGAGTCTGAGGGTAGTGCTGACTGTTACATTGAGACTGCTGGGACCCTTAAACACATTCTTAACTTTAGCTGTGATCTCATCAGTAATGGTGTTGAGCAGGTGTGTGTCACCTGTGCTTAGTTGGTCAGTCAGGAGTTTAGTAGTGCCAAACAGGTGCTCTAGCTTCCTGAGCATGTTTTGGACAATCTTCTCAGCTGTAGGTATGGAAAATTAGAGGTGCATTCAACAAGGCTTCCGTTTGCAAACCCTCGCGGCTAACTATGTTTGTTTTCAATAGAGTTTGTTGAATGTTCCATTTCTGTTAGTTATTGGAAAAACTGATATGGATGCGGCAAGAAGAGCAGCTGTGCTTGCTGCAGCTAGAGCAATTGTGTATTTTTCAATTTTATTTTGGTCCCCATCTTATTGAAGCATTGCTTCCCCTACTAGCAGTTGCTTTGATGGGATTGGAGATGAGTCCTGGAGAATACCTTTTCAAACTGTTAGCAAACGTTCACGGTCAACATCAAGCTAACAGCGTTCGCAAATGTTTTCTATTGTTGAAGGGTTAGCTAACGTGCTAAATAGTTGCAAAGTAGCTAAAAAGTAGTTGAAAAGTTGCTAATTAGCTAAAATGCTAAAGTTATTCTGTGATTCTAATTTGGAACCTTTGGGTTGCTAGACGTTTGCCTTACAGTAAGGAACCATGACAGTTTACCAAAAGGCACCTAAAGGACTCTGACCATGAGAAACAATATTCTCTGGTCTGATGAAACTAAGATTGAACTCTTTGGCCTGAATGCCAAGCGTAACGTCTGGAGGAAACCTGGCACCATCCCTACGACGGTGAAGCATGGTGGTGACAGAATCATGCTGTGGGGATGTTTTTCAACGGGAGGGACTGGGAGACTAGTCAGAAATTAGGCAAAGATGAACGGAGCAAAGTACAGAGAGAGCTTTGATGAAAACCTGCTCCAGAGCGCTCAGGACCTCAGACTGGGATGAAGGTTCACCTTCCAACAGGACAACAACCCTAAGCACACAACCAAGACAACGCAGGAGTGGCTTTGGGACACATCTCTGAATGTCCTTGAGTGGCCCAGCCAGAGCCCGGACTGGAGCCCAATTGAACATCTCTGGAGAGACCTGAAAATAGCTGTGCAGCGATGCTCCCCATCCAACCTGACAGGGCTTGAGAAGATCTGCACAGAAGAATAGGAGAAACGTCATACCCAAGAAGACTGGAGGCTGTAATTGCTGCCAAAGGTGCTTCAACAAAGTACTGAGTAAAGGGTCTGAACACTTATGTAAAGTTCATATTTAAGTTTTAGGTTTTTAATACATTTGCAAAAATGTCCAAAACTGTTTTTGCTTTGTCATTATGGGGTATTGTGTGTAGATTGATGTGGAAAAATAACTATTTAATCCATTTTAGAATAAGGCTGTAACGTAACTAAATGTGGAAAAAGTCAAGGGGTCTGGATACTTTCCGAATGCACTGTCTATACTGCTTTGCGTGATGAACGCACAGCTTTCTTTCTGCATAGGTGTATTACAGTCAATTGAGCCAAATGTTCACTGAAAAAATATAAATGCAACATGCAACCATTTCAAAGATTTTACTGAGTTACAGTTCATATAAGGAAATCATACAATTGAAATAAATGTATTAGGCCCTAATTCTATGGATTTCACATGACTGAGAATAAAGATATGCATCTGTTGGTCACAGATGCCAACAAAAGAAAAAGTAGGGGCGTGTATTAGAAAACTATTCAGTATCTGCTGTGACCAACATTTTCCTCATGCAGCATGACACATCTCCTTCGCGTAGAGTTGATCAGGCCTGTGGAATGTTGTCCCACTCCTTTTGAATGGCTGTGTGAAATTGCTGGATATTGGTGGGAACTGGAACATGCTGTCTTACACGTCGATCCAGAGCATCCAAAACTTGCTCAATGGGAAAAAGTGTCTGGTGAGTGTGCAGGCCATGGAAGAACTGGGACATTTTCAGCTTCCAGAAATGATGTACAGATCCTTGCAACATGGAGCTGTGCAATATCATGCTAACACATTAGGTGATGGCGGAAGATGAATAACACAAAAATGGGCCTCAGGATCTCACCACGATGTCTCTTTGCATTCAAATTGCCATCAATTGTGTTCATTGTACATAGCATATGCCTGCACATATTATAGCCCCACCGCCACCATGGGGCACTCTGTTCACAATGTTGACATCAGCAAACTGCCCGCCCACATGACGCTATCTGCCATCTGCCCGGTACAGTTGAAACTGTGATTCATCCGTGAAGAGCACACTTCTCCAGCGTGCCAGTGGCCATCGAAGGTCAGCATTTGCCCACTGAAGTCAGTTCAAGACCATGTTGAGGACGATGAGCACGCAGATGAGCTTACCTTATCAGTCGCGCAAACCCACAGTTTCATGAGCTGTCTGTGTGGCTGGTCTCAGACAATCCCGCAGGTAAAGAAGCCGGATGTGGAGGTGTTGGGCTGCAGTTGTGGGGCCGTTTGGACGTACTGCCAAATTTTCTAAAATGACGGAGGTGGCTTATGGTAGAGAAATGAACATCCTGTTAACAGCTCTGGTGGACATTCCTGCACTCAGCAAGCTAATTGCACGGTCCCTCAAAACTTGAGACATCTGTGGCATTATGTTGTGTGACAAAACTGCACATTTTAGAGTGGCCTATTATTGTCACCAGCACAAGGTGCACCTGTGTAATGATCATGCATTTTAATCAGCTTCTTGATATGCCACACCTGTCAGGTAAATTGATTATCTTGGCAAAGAAAAAATGCTCACTAACAGGGGTGTAAACAACTTTGTGTACAAAATTTGAGCGAAATAAGCTTTTTCTCTGTATGGAACATTTCTGGGAACTTTAATTTCAGCTCATGAAACACGGGACCAACACTTGACATTTACATTATTTTATATTTGGTACAGCTATCCATCTGGATTTCCGTGTCTGTTTCCATTAGTACTTTTAGAATCTCTCAACAAGGAAGATGTGTAGTAATTTGCTTTTGTGTAAAGTAAAATTGTATTATATTTCTATTGAAATATTCGTTTCAGTTATAGGCAAACACGTTATAGCCCCCTTTCGTGGGACAATTCTGGTGTTGAGAGCCATTAAAACAACAGAATTGCAACTGTATGATCTTACATCCATTTAAACTTCACCTACCTACAGCAAGCACAATATTTCCAAGATATATCAGTTCAGTCATTCAACTATATCCATTCATGTGAAGTGCTAATCATTCTCATCCTCAGTCGCAATTCAGTCACTGTCAGTACATTGCATGAAATGCAAGGGATAAATCAAGTGTGTAGTGGATTTGTTTTAATTCTTCAAGATATCAATGCAGGTATTAATTTTCGCTTGTTCTGGGGAGTTTACGGTATTTAAAAATACTGGCTCTTGTATTCCAGTACTTTCGACATATCCAATACTGAGCTCACTACCGGTCTCTTTTCGGCTTCGCTGTGACAAGCATGGCTGACACTGGTCTTGTAGAAACGCTTCTTCGGCGGGTGGAAAAGGTGGACGGTGGTCTCGACAGTCAGGATGTTGCGACCAGTCTTGGTGTGGACCACCAAGCTATCGTCGGGGCTGTGAAGAGCCTACAGGCACTTGGTGATGTGAGTTTACCTGCCCGTGTTGAAGCGGAAGTCAAGCGACTGTCCACTTTGTTCATTCGGCGGAGAACTTAAGGACACAGCTGATGCTTAAACCGACTAGCAAAAACCTAAAACGGACCATTACCTTAACCCTAACCTAATTTTAATAAATTCTGTAATTAAATATCGGTTTGGGCGTCAAGCGTGTACTTATAGCATTTTTCTGTTCATTCTATGATGATGGGCGATTGGATAGGAAAGTGATGCAATAGGGACGTAAACGGGATCATGTTAGCCAGCCAGTTAGCAACCTTCTATTGTGAAGAATAAATCATTGTAGACCATGAATAAATACATAATTTAGCTACTCTTATTGAATACAGTGACAATGTTATTACACAGACTTGCATCCCTGTCAAGACACACAGAACAATGCAATGGTGACTACAATCCAAGGCAATGGTGACTGTTCAGTCTGATTGTTAAACTGCACTGCTAGTCAGCAAACTTGACTAAAAACTTTTAGACATTTTCAATATTAGCTTTTATTGAATCGTCATTAAGGCAATCTACCAACGTCTAATACACCTAGCTGGCTACTACTTGTATAGGATGGTAATTAATGGAAGCTTCTCTAATGTCAAACAGTTCTCCAGGCCCGCTACTCTTTTCTATTTTTACCAATGACCTGCCACTGGCATTAAACAAAGCATGTGTGTCCATGTATGCTGATGATTCAATCATATACACATCAGCAACCACAGCTAATGAAGTCACTGAAGCCCTTAACAAAGAGTTGCCGTCTGTTTTGGGATGGGTGGCCAGTAATAAACTGGTCCTCTAAAACTAAGAGCATTGTATTTGGTACAAATCATTCCTTAAGTGCTAGACCGCAGATGAATCTGGTAATGAATGGTGTGGCTGTTGAACAAGTTGAGGGGACTAAATTACTTGGCATTACCTTGGATTGTAAACTGGCATGGTCAAAACATATAGATTCAATGGTTGTAAAGATGGGGAGAAGTCTAGACGTAATAAAGAGATGCTCTGCTTTTTTGACACCACACTCCAAAAAGCAAGTTCTGCAGTCTTTAGTTTTGTCTAATCTTGATTATTGTCCAGTCGTGTGGTCCAGTGCAGCAAGGAAAAGCCAAGTTATGCTGCATTTGGCCCAGAACATAGCGGCACGTTTTGCTCTTAATTGTAGTCAGAGGGCTGATATAAACACAATGTATGCCAGTCTCTCTTGGCCAAGAGTTGAGGAGAGACTGACTGCATCACTTCCTTTTATAAAAAAACATGAATGTGTTGAAAATCCCAAATTGTTTGCATAGTCAACTTACACACAGCTCTGACACACACACTTATCCCACCAGACATGCCACCAGGGGTCATTTCAGTCCCCAAATCCAGAACAAATTCAAGAAAGCGTATAGTATTATATAGAGCCCTAATTGCATGGAACTTCCTTCCATCTCATATTGCTCAAATAAACAGCAAACCTGGTTTCAAAAAACAGACAAAGCAACGCCTCTCCCCTATTTGACCTAGATAGTTTGTGTGTATGCGTTGATATGTAGGCTACGTGTGCCTTTAAAAAGAAATGTATGTAGTTATTTTCTTGTCTATTGATGTTCTGTATAATGTAATTCTGTATTCTGTTTTGTGTGGACCCCAGGAAGAGTAGCTGCTGCTTTTGCAACAGCTAATGGGGATCCTAATAAAATACGAAATACCAAAATGTCAACTTTGAGAAATTAGACCGAGTCAATAAATTGGGAGCTGTTATTGTCACTGGATCTAAAATGAGCCCATGGTAAATGTATAATGTGCAGTGATAGCTAATTCATGATGTGTACACCAATCAGACCTTGAGAAGATGACCAATGTGTGGTCCTCTGCCTCAAGGCTCCATTATGATTCTGTTCATGGTTGTTTGTTTTCCTGCGCAGGTGATCTCAGCTGAGCAGCGCTCCTCAAAGCACTGGGAGCTGACTGGGGAAGGCTGTGAGATAGCCGAGCAGGGCAGCCATGAGGCCAGAGTCGTCAGCTCCATCCCAGAGGAAGGGATGCCTCAGAGTCAGCTCATGGTGAGAGGACCTGCAGGGTGCCTGGACAAATAATATGTACCATGATGTTATGTTTATTTGGATGAAAAACATCTGGCTGAAAGATGAAGAATTTAATTAAAGTTGATCTTTACATTGTGATTTTGTGTCATAGCAATATACAGTATATGCTCTCTACTTGGAGCATTGGGGCAGTGTTTACAGATTGTTTTGTCTCTATTTCTGTGTAGAAACTAGCCTTTGGGAAGGTGGGTTTCAGCAAGGCCATGTCCAACAAGTGGATCCGTCTGGACAAGGGCCACGAGGGCGGCCCCAGGATCTTCAAGACTGTGAGTTTATCTTCACATCTGACTTGGTGTGATTGAGTGTGAGTGTTGCTTTTATAATGGAGAAAATAAGTATGACACACAAGCATCAATTTCACGTGTGTGTGTGTGTGTGTGTGTGTGTGTGTGTGTGTGTGTGTGTGTGTGTGTGTGTGTGTGTGTGTGTGTGTGTGTGTGTGTGTGTGTGTGTGTGTGTGTGTGTGTGTGTGTGTGTGTGTGTGTGTGTGTGTGTGTATATACCCAGGTGGAGCGCTTAGAAGACTTGGTGAGGGACAAGTTGCTCCTGGTACAGAAAGGCCAGGCGTCTCAACTGGAGGAGAAGGAGAAGAATGAGCTGAAGAAACGCAAACTGCTCTCTGAAGTGTAAGAATCAGACCGGTTGATAATATTTGACTACTGTGAAATGTTAAGTATATGCCTAACTGATATCTACCAGTAGATGGCAATAGATGCCATTCAGCAGTACAACAGTGTTCAATCATCTGGCATCCAGGCATGTTCAGGATGTCCCAGTCACAACTAGCCTCAGCATAGTCTCATGCTGAGGATGTTCTCTGACTTGTTGACCCCTAAGTCTTTAGTTGAATAACAGCTGAGAAATGCAGGTTTGGATTAGAATATAAATTATGTCTTATATCATAGTTACATCCTACTTACATAATATTCACAGATCAGATGTGAGCCAATGTTGTCGCCTTGTCTGAGTCGAGATGTCTAGTTCACCCAATGATATGAATACCCTAACATTGTGTTTATATACATTATTACTAAATGAATGCACCAGCTAAAGGACCACAAGTACTTTTCTGGGTCCAGTCAGTCAGGATCCCAGGGGTGAGGTTAATACTGTACCTGGTGAGACTGTTGGCTCCGTCGCTAGCTCAGGCCATTGTTCCCCGAGGTAGCTCTGTCTGTTTCTCATTTGTCTCTGTCTGTCTGTGCCCTAAATGGCATGCTTCCAGCACCAGGTTTTGTTTGGTTTTAATATCATAAATGAACAGCAGTATGAGAACTCAACCCTGCGACGTTCCACGCGTCCAGAGTTTAGACGAATTGAGCAACAGATTGTTATTGTCTACTTCCTATTTGCTAAATAGTGTCCCAGGCCCTCACCACCACCACCACCACATGTTCCCAATCTCCAATGTTCCCTAAGATAACACCTCTTGTGGCCTTTGTGACTCATGTGATATAACACTTTCAAATGACGACATTTATGCAGTTTGAATGAGAATGATTATTTATTTCTGTGAATTTTAGGACGGTCAAGTCCTATTGGATCACAAAGGGTAGCTGTTTCAGCACCACCATCACCAAGCAGGAGACAGAGCTCACCCCAGAGATGATCGCTAGGTGAATCCTGCTCTGCTTTTCCTGTCAACTTTGTCATGGTCGCTCTATGATTGCTAAGATGGATGAGGGATTCCTCATTCTGTATCTCTAACCTGCATGCTGCTGCTGAGGACCCTGTCCTAAGGCAAATGTATGAAGTGGTTCATTCTCTCACAGTGATGTCTGTGTCATTTCTATTCATATCACTGCATGTTGTAGTCAAATTGGCAGTGTTTTCATTAGGTACCGCACATGATCCAATGAGTTTTGTTTTTACCTGGAAACTGCAGTCTCGCTCAAAATGCAGGTGATCTCTTGACCAAGCCTGGTTTTCATGTGAACAATTTGTTAGTTCTCGTAGTCCAAAATAGATGAATGAAAATGCACCTGGTATGCAATATCACATGAGGGGATTTGGCACAGAACTGTATTCAGGTGTCCCAAAAATTAAATGAGTGTTTTTGTTTATTTTCCTCCATGTTTTATCTGCACACAGACTTTGCTTGTGTTTGGCCATATATACTAATTAATTTGATGTTCTCTAGAACATATTATATGTTCTCCTCCAAATTGACCTTTCTCTGGTCTGTGACAGTGGGAGCTGGAAGGAGAAGAAGTTCAAGCCTTATAACTTTGAGGCCATGGGTGTGGCCCCAGACTGTGGCCACCTGCATCCGCTCATGAAGGTCCGCACGCAGTTCAGACAGATCTTCCTGGAGATGGGGTCAGTCGCCTATCCTCTATTCTGCCCTTGCAGGACACCATCAGTATACCCTATATAACTAATGTACGGTAAGACTAAGTTCTAAGACCTGTGTGTACTCACTCCTGTCTCCTTCAGCTTCACTGAGATGCCCACCAACAACTTCATTGAGAGCTCCTTCTGGAACTTTGACTCCCTGTTTCAGCCCCAGCAGCACCCAGCCAGGGACCAACACGACACCTTCTTCCTGTCTGGTGAGCGACTGGGTGTCTCTGTGTGTCTGGACTTGATGCCCAGATAAGATAAAAATGGTGCATTATCGATGATGCGCTGAAAGGGAAATCTGATTTCCTTTTTTTTTTTACCCAATTTTCGTGGTATCCAATTGCTAGTAATTACTATCTTGTCTCATCGCTACAACTCCCGTACGGGCTCGGGAGAGACGAAGGTCGAAAGCCATGCGTCCTCCGAAACACAACACAACCAAGCCGCACTGCTTCTTAACACAGCGCGCCTCCAAACCGGAAGCCAGCCGCACCAATGTGTCGGAGGAAACACCGTGCACCTGGCTCCCTTGGTTAGCGCGCACTGCGCCCGGCCCGCCACAGGAGTCGCTGGTGCGCGATGAGACAAGGATATCCCTACCGGCCAAACCCTCCCTAACCCGGACGACGCTAGGCCAATTGTGCGTCGCCCCACGGACCTCCCGGTCGGCTGAGACAGAGCCTGGGCGCGAACCCAGAGTCTCTGGTGGCGCAGCTAGCGCTGCGATGCAGTGCCCTAGACCACTGCGCCACCCGGGAGGCCCGGAAATCTGATTTCCCTCGCTAAAACAAACTCTAGATTTCCATTAGATATAACTAATCTGTTTTCATCATGTACCATCAGTATTATTTCCATTTAACTTACCGGTAACTGTGGCCCCTCCTATTATTATATTTCTCAGACCCAGCTCAGGCCCATGAGTTTCCCCAGGACTACCTGGAGAGAGTGAGGAAGGTCCATTCAGAGGGAGGCTTTGGATCACAGGGGTGAGAGCTAATCTTCCACACAAATGCATACGCATGGACTTACACACCCATTCACCATGACCACAACATGTTTTATTTTTTATAAAAATAAAATATTAACCCATTTTTCCCCCCAATTTTGTGGTATCCAATTGGTAGTTACAGTCCTGTCCCATCGCTGTAACTCCCATACGGACTCAGGAGAGGTGAAGGTCGAGAGCCATGGGTCCTCCAAAACACAATCCAACCAAGCTGCACTGCTTCTTGACACAATGCCCACTTAACCCGGAAGCCAGCCGCACCAATGTGTCGGAGGAAACACTGTACACCTGGCGACCGTGTCAGCGTGCATTGTGCCCGGCCCGCCACAGGAGTCGCTAGTGCGTAATGGGACAAGAACATCCCTGCCGGCCAAACACTCCCCTAACCCGGACAACGCTGGGCCAATTGTGCGCCGCCCCATGAGTCTCCTTGTCGCGGCCGGCTGCGACAGAGCCTGGACTTGAACCAGGATCTCTAGTGCCTTAGACCACTGCGCCACTCGGGAGGCCCAACATGTTCTAATTTTAACGCTGTCTGTGTTTGACAGGTACAAGTATGACTGGAAGATTGAGGAGGCTCAGAAGAACATCCTCCGTACTCACACCACAGCAGTCAGCGCTCGCATGCTGTATAAACTCGCTCAGCAGGTAACCCACTATCTACATTTGTTCATGCTGTCTTAGTATTTACTCAAATTAATTAGAAATCAATTGCATGAGGGTGATGTTACATTCTAACTGTGCAGCAATTGATCAACTCCTCTGTAACCATTTCAAATGTTCCTTTCTTTCTACCAGGAAAATTTCACCCCTGTCAAGTACTTCTCCATCGACAGAGTGTTCCGTAATGAAACTCTGGATGCCACCCACTTGGCAGAGTTTCACCAGATTGAGGGAGTGGTGGCTGACTATGGCCTTACCCTGGGTGACCTCATGGGCATCCTTCATCAGTTTTTCAATAAACTAGGTGAGGGCTCTACCAGTCAGGGTTGGGGTCAATTCCACTCATTCAATTCACTCCCAGGAAATGTAATTCAATTCAAATTCGAGGTCAGTCTTTGAATTCAGAGATAATTCAATATTATCCTAAACAATTCCACAAATTCCAATTAGAAATTACATTTCTTCAGGCTTTCAGGCTGATCATGTCACTGTTCAGACAGCCTAGCTATACTGGAAATATCGGAATACAGGTTGAAATGATTAAAAACAAATCCTACAGTTTTATACTATATGCATTAATTCCATTAACTGGGAAATGTAAAAATATTGAATTCCAATTCAATTCCAAAGATTAAATGTTTTTACAATTCCATAACTTAAAAAATGTGAATGTAATTCAACGTACATTCTCATGAATGAGGGAATTCAAGAATTGAATTGGAATTTCAAATTAAATAGGAATTCACCCCCACCCTGCTTCCAGTACCTCGTTCTTTTTTTAAATTGTATTTTTTACAGTGGGTTCAGTTGTCCGTACTGAAGTGGCCTCTAATGCATCGTAATGCCTGTAGTACAACATGAGCTTGTTTCTCTATCTGTCAGATATAGTATTTCTGAGAAAGTAAATATATTTTCAATTTTCTCCAGGAATCACCAAATTACGCTTTAAACCGGCCTACAATCCATACACCGAGCCGAGCATGGAAGTGTTCAGCTATCATGAAGGTACAGTTCTTGTGAATATCCTCAAACCCTGGAATTTCTCATGTTTGTGTGATATGTGTGTGTGTATAGGCCTTGGGCTTTTGTCTCACTCAAACCCAAAAGCCCATAGACAATGCAGTCCTATCTACACTGAATCCATCTTAAATTGTCCATTCCTGCTCTCTCCAGGGCTGAAGAAGTGGGTGGAGGTGGGGAACTCGGGGATGTTCAGGCCAGAGATGCTGCTGCCTATGGGGCTCCCTGAGGGGGTGACGGTCATCGCCTGGGGGCTGTCTCTGGAGAGGTGAGTCAATGACAAAGAAACACATTATCCTCTTCAACTAGCACTGATCCTGGTGATGTAATGGAATTGACTGACCGACATTTGTCTAATACAAGACCTATAATACACAACCCCTTCTGCCTGGCCTAGCCCACTTCAACACTCTGACCCCTGTCTCTAGGGCCGAGAATTGCCAGGGACCTCACGATACGATATCACCATACTTAGGTGCCGATACGATATGTAGTCTAAAACATTAGGAACACCTGCTCTTTCCATGACATAGACAAACCGTGTGAATCCAGGTGAAAGCTATGATCCCTTATTGATGTCACTTGTTAAATCCAATTCAAAGAGACAAGTTAAAGGATTTTGAAGCCTTGAGACAATTGCGACATGGATTGTGTATGTGTGCCATTCAGAGGGTGAATGGGCAAGACAAAAGATTTAAGTGCCTTAAACGGGGTAGGTACTAGGCGCAATGGTTTGAGTGTGTCAAGAACAGCAACGCTGCTGTTTTTTTCATGGTCAACAGTTTCCTGTGTGTATCAAGAATGGTCCACCACCCAAAGGACATCCAGCCATTGTGGAAAGCATTGAAGTCAACATGGGCCAGCATCCCTGTGGAATGCTTTCGACACCTTGTAGAATTGAGGCTGTTCTGATGGCAAAAGGGGCGGTGCAACTTAATATTAGGAAGGTGTTCTTAATGTTTGTTATACTCAGTGTATGTCTGCTGCAGAGAGACAAGCGAGAGCATGAGAAAACAAGTTTTGATCAGTCAGGGAA
This sequence comes from Salvelinus alpinus, assembly GCF_045679555.1. Lineage (NCBI taxonomy): Eukaryota > Metazoa > Chordata > Actinopteri > Salmoniformes > Salmonidae > Salvelinus > Salvelinus alpinus. The sequence continues at coordinate 42,052,300 of NC_092086.1, forward strand.
ATAAGTGCTGAACAAATGTTTGCTCACTATTTAAAAAGAAGATGGAGAACAAGCTATAGGCAGGTACAGCTAACTAGTGCTATCTAACGCTACCTAGAGTAGCAAAACCATTTATTTATTATTAATTACAAATAAACTTAGATATCGATATATCATCCCAAAATAATATCACAATATGTAACTGTATCTATCCCCCCCCCATCACTACCCACTCTTGGGCCAGCTATCTCACTGGAATTGACTCACATCCGCTCCATATCCCTTACCTTGACCTTAACCCTCATAACCAGATGCACAGTCTCAACTGTTAGTCTACTTGAATGGAACATGGGATTTCAATAGGAAAATGTGTCCATAATGTGAAAATATACAATGTTATGCCTGTAATCCCAGTGTGATTTTCCATAGAGGGGTTAAAGGTGGACAGTAGTGTGGTCATGTCCCCAGATGTGCAGCCATGCTTCCAGCACACACCACCAGGCTGTTGGCACACATGTCGACAGGTTTACTTCTGGATTGTTATATCTGAGCAAAGCGCATAAAACACCATATCGCCTAATGAGCCTAGAATAATGGTTTCCTCAGATGCAGGTCAGAACTGACCATTTAGATATATTTGTGCTCTACTGCGGGTGCTTGAACCCTGGTGACACTGAGGACTTGTATCTATGAGAACAATCACTGTTAATGGCTATAGTCGGTGAGCTGGGAGGGACCATATCATCTACTCTGTGTAATCGCTCTCCTCCATCCCCTCTGTCCATACAGACCTTTGTCTCTATCACCTGTTTGTCCTCTCTTTCTCTTTGCTGTCTTCCACCTCTCCTTATAATGTACTATGTCATCTTCCTGACACGCTTTCCTCTGCCCTTCTCTGTCTCCTTCAGGCCCACCATGATCAAGTATGGCATCAACAACATCCGTGAGCTGGTGGGACACAAGGTCAACCTGCAGATGGTCTACGACAGCCCTGTGTGTCGACTGGACTCTTAGATTCTGTTCAGGCTTCCACTTGGACAGGCTTACATTACCATACACATCCCATCCAAGGCCCGTGTCATCAGGACCCCTTTGCTCATTAGTAACCATATGAACATTGAACAATCCCACGAACCCTTAATCTACCCTGGCCAGAGACTGCCAGAGAGACAGATCTGTCTGTTTAAGAGGGTGGGAAAGAGGACTTACTTTTCTCCTAATTTATGAAACAGTTATAACTCATCATTGGTCCTAATCAGCATCTATGCTTGTGCTGAGGGGTAGGTAGTGCTAGTACTGTGTCCTCTGCTGATGTGTGCACTACATCAGAGCATAAGGAACTTCACCAGTGAGTCTTTTTTAATTTAAACTTTAGAAAACTGCACAGCGGCTACCTTTGAGCTCCTATGAAATGAAATGAAATGCTTGTACAGTAAAGATGCTAACTTGAAGCCCTTTAGCCTTCCATACAAAACCAACCAACTCTGTGCTGTGTCCACTCAGTTCATGAGACAAATTAGAAATAGTCAAATAAAGATGTTTGAAAGTAGCATGATTTACGTCGTCAGTCTAATGTAATCACCATTGGTAATGCTGAGCTTTTGTTATTCTATTCTGGCTGTGCCAGGTCCGGTTTTAAACCTGTCAGAAGAACATTCTTGTTTTCCTCAATCTTATTGTGGCTGGTGCGTAACGTGGATTGGCGTGTTGAAGGATGTGTGCCAAGGTTTAACCCAGAGGATTTAGGAGTTATTTGTGTCATTCCAGTGAAGGTGGAATTACAAATCACCTTCATCGCCTCTAAGTCTCATGTCATCGTACACAGGGTAGATTTTTAGCTCTGTGTGCGCACAGGAGATAATTGGGTTAACACATTAGAGCACTTTGGTTGTAAGTGTAACCTAAAATAATTTGCTATGGTACTAAATAAAGAGTCAAGTCTATTCCTGTTAGTTTGTTTTAGGCAACGGCACATTGGATGTTTTTTGCTGGTAACCTAGTTCATCCCCAATCCCTGCAAGATTCTGAATAAATATGCTGTTATGAAGAGATGTTCTACACTCTACTGTTATGTATTAGTTACGTCTTCCGTAGTCTGAATCACAGAGACTGTACGTTGTAATGCAAATCAGTATCCTTCTGAGGAGCAATATTGAAGTTGTACTTCAGCCATGCGTAATCACTTCACTGGATTAGCTTCTCCTGAATGAACCTGGCACAGCGACGCCGTGGTACATGCAAGTCTGCCTGAGCATCCTGTGTTGTCTTTAGACGCTTACATGGAGCTGAATTTCTAAATTCGGGAGTCTTTAAAAAAAAACTTGCATGCTATTGAAGCTGACTTGAGGGCCCATAATAGATGCTGTTGGAAGTTTGTGACAAAGAGAATGATGTTCCGATGTTGCGTGCTCTGCCAAGACTGGGAAATCCTGTGTCTGCTGCAATAATGGACAGACAAGATTAAAGGTTGTTTACTTAATCAATTGCAGGAACTCCTTAAGTCTTTCTGTTCAGCTAATCCTTCAACGTCTGGAAATAACATTTTAAACCGGAGTCTGGGAGTCCAGCTAAGGGTTCCCCAGAACAAAACAATATATAGACAGAACAGATCAACCAAGTTTCTCTGTTGAACCTCTAATTCTAGTTGGAACATACTTTTGGATGCAGTTTTATCCTACCAGGTACTAACTATCCTAACTTCACAAAAGAGTCCTAACTATCTTCACAAGCACTGGGATAGAAAAATGCTTCATAGGTATTTGTGTCCAGTTTTATATGCAAATTTCAATTTAAATATATAGTTTTATCCTGTGCAATCTGATACTGTGTGTTCAGCTGCATCATATCATGTTTGCAGTTTCTAACTTGCAGTTTACGTTACATACCCAAATCAATAATAACAACCGACGTAATAGCCATTTAGTTTGAACTTGGTACAAATATTTACTACTTCATTGAACATCTCAGCTTTGATGTGGTACTGTATAATTGTAGTCCCTTTTCATATTATGTAGATACAGACAGTAAAGTCAAAATCCTCAATTGGCACAACCAGTGGACAAACCTATTAGCTGGTCCTTAATCGTGTTCACCCTCATACTCTCATTTCAACTACAAAGCCACATCTGGGAGTCATTTTGCACACAGTTCCACATATATCACCATGCATGCAATGCTTTGCATTGACCAGAAAATCTGACATTTTGTCAAGTCAAGTTAATACATTTAGGAGTTCATCAAAACATGATCTACCAAGTCCTGATAGACTTGCTGAAAGCTTTATTTAAAGTAGCTTAGTTAAGATCTAGCAATAATCAGTTCCCTTGTTTAGCCTTTACCCTATAGGTGTCATTATTTCCCTTTGATCATTTGACTTTGATCTTGAAATGAAGCAACATTTATATTACAGAGGAATAGCAGTTTTTAGAGGCCCCCAAATCCCTTCATGTTTTGATGGATACTGAAGCAGTATTTAAATGTTATATAAGAAAGGGGGCTGGTGTAGGCAGCTGATGGTGATAGGTTTGGGATGAAACATGGCAAATCCTTTTCCATGGGATCAGTCTGGATCATTTTGAATGTGTTGCACATCTTTAAATCATCTTCTCATGGCAATAGCCATTGATTAACCCGAGTCCTGCACAGGGTCCATTCAGTAGACCAGGGGTTCTTAAACTTTTTCAGATCGAGACGCAAATGAGAAATTGACCGTCCTCCCAACGACCCAAATTAAGAATAAATAGTGTGTGATTGTAGATGTATTCTCATAACTCGCGACCCACCTTTCACATACCCAGGGCCCACTCAAGGTTCCAACCTATAGTTTAATTAAGAAACCCTGCAGTAGACAAATCTCAGTGTCAGTACAGGATGATACTGTACAGCACCAGCATGAAAGTTATCTATAAACTCTCCTTTGTCAAGCTTTGGTTGCTGTGTGGTGTTAACATTTCAACCCATTTAGTTGTCTTGTTAATAACCTTAAGTAGGTCTGTTGAGTCCTGTGACGTGCTTGGTGTAATCAGAATCAACCAGTGACCAAAGGGCTGGAGGGAGTTGGTGCTGGCTCCTTTCAGATCTCGCTGGGGAGGGAGTTAGAGTGCCCAGGCCAGGGGCTGCTGTCTATGGCCAGGGCAGCAGGGCTGTTGTTGTTGCCAGTGCCATGGGTGGGGAAGAAGGGGATGTAGGGGATTGCAGGAAACAGCAAAGGGCTGCCCGGGGGGCTCTCATCCAGGGCCATGGGGAAGCCCACATCATCTGTGTCCCACACGTGGAAAGCATTGTGGGTCAGGACTATGGGGGGGTGTCTGGCAATGAAGCACTCCGGATTTCTGTTCTTCTCTAGGTCCTCCTCAGTGGGACCAAGAAGACATTCTGATGAAAGGGGTAAACAGAGGGGACACTGGAGATAAGTACATTTGCTTCAGGACTGGTGCCCCTGATCCTCTCTGTGTTAGCTAGTCATGTTTCCATTTTGCATAGAAAAGCTTAGGCTTATGCCTATTTGACACAAGTTATTTGGTACACTTATACATTGCGATGGATCAGCCTAACTACATAGATTAGTTACATTTCCACCTGATTTTCGAACATTTTAAGTTCATACCTGTTATATCAAGGGCCAGGTCCTTGATCAGATGTCCAACTATAGCATAGGCGACTCCTACCACTACCAGTGCTGCAATCAGCAGGTAGACCACTGCCTTTGGCAACGGAATGAGGTCCCGGACTGCCGGTTTATACTCCTTGTACAGCGGGTCTTCCGTCCCGACTAGTACGTCGAATTTGTAGACTAGTGGGGAAGCATGTGCCTCATCATTGAAATTAAAACTGGTGAAATTGAGGGCATTCATTATGGAAAATTAGCCTAAGCGATATAGCTCTAATGATGATAAACAAGGACTTGATTGGTGGTGATTCTTGTATCCGTGCAACACTCAAGTCTCAACTTCTTTGATGTCTCCGTTCGAATGATCCTAAAAGGGATTGAAAAGCATGAAACATGTATATATGTTAATATCTCAGTGGAGTTGGAGGTGAACACAACTCCACCAAATATAGTTTTAATTTATGGAGATATTACTTCCAAACGATTTCAATACCATTTTGACAGTACAAGCGTTAGCTGCTTACCTTGATTTTGGACGACTGCTGTTTTGATGAAACTGGCTTTGCTTAGATCTTCTTTTTTTCCCAAAGGTCCCTAAATGGGAGAAAAAACTTTTGGATATCTATCTGAAATGAATTCCCATGTTCATAAGTCAGTCCCCCTGGAGTTTTCCTTTGACGCGCTTTTTTGTCATCCCTCTGTCTCTGTCCTTGGTTCTGAAATGAACCCAACCAATTTTCACGCTGTCGTAAACAGTAGTTTTCCTAGACCGCCCACTGTTCATCACTCAAAGGATACACTTTATCCCGCCTCCACTTAAACTGCCAACCTGTATCAGCTAGATGTAGTTGATAATGTTCCCTTAATTCTATAGTTGATGGATTTACATTACCAAGAAATGTTGTCTCCTTAAATGTACTAAGGACGCATGGCGTGGAGATCATGCCAATTAGAACCTTTACAGGAGATAGTTGTAGTGGACGAAATTGTTTAATCCATGTTGTTTATGAAATATTGTAGACATCTTCATGTTCAATATAAGCCTACTTTCATCTTTGAAACATGTAGTTGTTCATCTCCACTAGATTATTTTAGAGGGAATATACTTCTCCACTGGGAATAATTCAGGGCACAGCCCTGCCCTTTGACCTTCAATGCTTTCCCACCATAGACTGGATTAACTGCTAGTTTCACTAGCAGCGCTAATTGTTAGCAGATTTTGAAACTCATCCTCATGAGCCAAATCCTAACTGGAAATAAGCATATAGTTCATGACCTCATGGCCTCAATGTGTCAATATAGACTGTCCCTATCAAATAAATACATTATTATTAGGCTACTTGTTAAAACGAATAATTTTTACCAAAATAGGAGCTACACTGGTTCATGTTCAGTGACTGACTTCTATTTCCTTAGGGAGAGAGCAGGCTTGGGCATGTATGGGATTTATCTGTTTCATAATTCCCCATTTCAAAGCAGCAGTAGACATGCAAAGAAGCAGAATCTGAAGAGATTAGAGGTTTTATTCCCTATATGAGACAAGCCTTTATCTGCCCACCCCATGTCCCTCATTTCCTGATGGATTTAAACTGCTAGAGCCACTGGAATACCTCCAGAGATTATCTCCTGAACTTTGAGAATGTTTTGTTCTGTTGGCTCAATATATCTACATATTGCAACAGAACGCGGACCTATTCTCAAATTGTGTATGCTTCATGTACGTGTGTATGTGAATGCACATGCCACCTGCTTTCGTTATTTTTCACAAAAGTAGTGCACTGGGCCTTCACTAGTCGTGTTTTAGCAGACCGATATAGCCCCCCCCCCCACCCCCCCTTTCTGCATGCCTGTAGACTATCTGTGCAGAGATGTTGGGGGTGGAATTCCAGTTTGCGAATCAATTCTTTCACATGGAAGCCTCTAAATAAATGAAAGAGAATGCACATCAGACACACCTAGTAGGCTATGGTATTTTGAGATATAAAGGATGTTAGGCCGAGATTCAATCCGATCAATCCTTCAATCCTTTCGGCTATACACCTTTGAAAGGAAATGTTTCTGCATTCGCAGAGACTACATTCAAGGTAAACGCTGCATATTTTGGCAGAACTGGAAATTACCTTTAAATGTCAAGCGCGCTATAACACGGATCTTCCATGGTCCGGATTGAATCTGCTTTACTCAGAATGGAACTGAAAGGACACTGCATGGGTTAAATTACCGCTGAGCCCCTGCCAGGACAAATCACTGTGTAGATGACCCAGTCAAAGACACCTTTTCCAGTGTTTGCTATGGAATTATTGCAATACAACACCGCTCATCTATCAGTTTGACCCAGACACTGCGTCAAAGTCGCCAAAGCAGATTAAGCTACTGCACATGTGCAGCATGATAGTTCTATTGAGCCTATATCTTCCTGTCTGTCACACCATCTCCTCTGCATCTTCCTGTTCACCCTTCTGATGTTAGGTGTTTGTCTATCCTAGGAACTGCCTTACATGAAATTCAGCCCTTAGTTTGACTTTGTTTTAACTTCTTCCTGTCTCCCCCTCTCCTTTTCTCTTTTTTTCAGTTTGCTGATCACTTCTGTTTAAATCCCACTGGCATTACCTCAGTAGGCCTAATCCCCAGATATCAAAACATTTCCACAATGGCTGAGCTCAGATGGATGTACTTTAAAGTTTGTTTGATCACACAAAGTTCATCCTGAAAATACCCCGTCTCTGGTGCTCTATCTACAGTTGAAGTCGGAAGTTTACATGCACTTAGGTTGGAGTCATTAAAACTCATTTTTCAACCACTCCACAAATTTCTTGTCAACAAACTATAGTTTTGGCAAGTCGGTTAGGACATCTACTTTGTGCATGACACAAGTAATTTTCCAACAATTGTTTACAGACAGACTAGTTCACTTAAGATTCACTGTATCACAATTCCAGTGGGTCAGAAGTTTACATACACTAAGTTGAATGTGCCTTTAAACAGCTTGGGATATTCCAGAAAATGATGTCATGGCTTTAGAAGCTTCTGATAGGCTAATTAACATAATTTGAGTCAATTGGAGGTGTACCTGTGGATGTATTTCAAGGCCTACCTTCAAACTCAGTGCCTCTTTGCTTGACATCATGGGAAAATCAAAAGAAATCAGCCAAGACCTCAGAAAAAAATTGTAGACTTCTACAAGTCTGGTTCATCCTTGGGACCAATTTCCCTGAAGGTACCACATTCATCTGTACAAACAATAGTACGCAAGCATAAAGACCATGGGACCACCCAGCCATCATACCGCTCAGGAAGGAGACGCGTTCTGTCTCCTAGAGATGAACGTACTTTGGTGCGAAAGGTGCAAATCAATCCCAGAACGACAGCAAAGGACCTTGTGAAGATGCTGGAGGAAATAGGTAAAAAAGTATCTATATCCACAGTAAAACGAGTCCCATATCGACATAACCTGAAAGGCCATTCTGCAAGAAAGAAGCCACTGCTCCAAAACCGCCATTAAAAAGCCAGACTATGGTTTGCAACTGCACATGGGGACAAAGATCTTACTTTTTGGAGAAATGTTGTCTGGTCTGATGAAACAAAAAAAGAACTGTTTGGCCATAATGACCATCGTTATGTTTGGAGGAAAAAGGGGGAGGCTTGCAAGCAGAAGAACACCATCCCAACCGTAAAGCACGGGGGTGGCAGCATCATGTTGTGGGGGTGCTTTGCTGCAGGGGGGACTTGTGCACTTCACAAAATAGATGGTGTAGCGGGTCTTATATGTACCACAGAAGAACCAAGAAATGAAGAGCGACACCACGGCGGTCTTTTTGGCTTTTATGTTGATCTGCAATAGTATTGTGAAAAGACAGGACAGGAACACATCAATCTCCAATGCACCATCTGACAAGTTGTTCTTTCTCTCTGTGTTTTCTCGGACTGAGGAGAACGGGAGCTACGGGTGGTACCAGGGTGTTAGTAGGAGACGCAAGCACCCAGATGAAATAAAATACATTTAATGAAACACAACCTGAAGATGTTAACATTATTCAGCTACTGTAGCTGCCTACCTAACATCAACAGGCAGCACCAGTAGCGCAACAATTAAAAATAGACACCAAAAGTAAAGTTCCTGGCAATCATATCGACCTGACTCCCCCCTTCTGTCTGAACTTGGAATATTCCTGTTCACGGGCTTTGGCCACTGACCCTCAACCTGGTTGTTCTGTTCTGCGTTGTGTACTATTCTAATAATTTGAAGTTTGATGCGATAACCTTTTTAACTCTCCTACAATGGCATCATGAGGGAGGACAATTATGTGGATATATTGAAGCAACATCTCAAGACATCACCCAGGAAGTTAAAGCTTGGTCGCAAATGGGTCTTCCAAATGAACAATGACCCCAAGCATACCTCCAAAGTTGTGGCAAAATGGCTTAAGGACAACAAAGTCAAGGTATTGGAGTGGCAATCAAAAAGCCCTGACCTCAATCCCATAGAAAATATGTGGGCAGAGCTGAAAAAGAGTGTGTGAGCAAGGAGGCCTACAAACCTGACTCAGTTACACCAGTTCTGTCAGGAGGAATGGGCCAAAATTCACCCAACTTATTGTGGGAACCTTGTGGAAGGCAACCCGAAATGTTTGATCCAAGTTAAACAATTTAAAGGCAATGCTACCAAATACTAATTAAGTGTATGTAAACTTCTGACCCACTGGGAATGTGATAAAATAAATAAAAGCTGAAATAAATCATACTCTCTACTATTATTCTGACATTTCACATTCTTAAAATAAAGTGTTGATACTAACTGACCTAAGACAGGGCATTTTTACTAGGATGAAATGTCAAGAATTGTGAAAAACTGAGTTTAATTGTAACGTTATTTGGCTAAGGTGTATGTAAACTTCCGACGTCGACTGTAAATGTTTTTCTCCCACTGTCTTGACCGGACCCCAGCCTCACAGTTTACAATTCATTTGAATATGTCATATGTTTGATGATAAAATGTGTTTCTTTGATAATTATTTTAAAGAATATGCATTAAATTATTCAAAATGCGTGTCGGTGCATTATACAGTATTGTTCCGAGTCTACGTTGACAACAACTAACCAGTTCACAGCACGTGTCCTCCAGAACCCGTTTTTCGCGCGCAATTTTCGAGGTGGCCAGACAGTTCTGACGAAAACTTTTATGACACAGTGCACTGAATAATATATATATTTTTTGGTAAGTAGCTAGCAACAGTATTTTGTTGTTTCCAATGGAGTTTCGATAAATATTCCTAATATTTTGGTTACCACCACATGATTTACCCTTGGCAAAACTCGAGACTGGATACCTATTTGGTTTTGTCATGGATTAGATCAGTCTGAAGTGTTAGCTTTATGCCTAGCTAGGCTAGCTGGCCAGTATAGCCCAATGTAACGTTAAAGTAGTTGAGTCAGAGAAGGTTAGAGAAAGTGGTTTGGTTGAGTTGTTGCAGAACTATCTAACTTCCATACCGGTTGCACTTATTTTTCCTATGTAACATTTTGCTCATAGAAAATGTCCCAGCTCTTCTTTGGAAAGCCAGCACATACCTTTCAGTCTACACCAAAACTTTGTCATCATCATCCCTCATCACCCAAGGTAAATGAAGGAAAATATGAGACTGTCCAGCTCAACTCTGAATGACTGAGATCTTGCACCTTTGAATCCTTTGCTACTTATTTTTGACAACTGTACACGTTGTCAATGTATATTAGAGGGATCAGAAAATGTTATGGTTTGATTGACATTTCTCCCTGTATCCTTAGGACCCTGAACAAGGACATGGGCCAGACCAGGACATCCCTGATGAGACATTTTCGTTTGTGACACTGGACGAAAGCCATGGACAGCAAAGGTATGGAGTTACTGGGTTTAAAGTATTATTCATTATGTGTTCTGTTAAGTATTTAACGTTTATTTTTTATGGAAGTGAGGACTCCGGCATCGACATTTCAAACATCTCCAATAGACGTGACGTATACAACAGTACTTCCAGCGAGCTCCCAGGTGAGGAGACTACGACTGTTCTCAGTTCAACGATAGAGGAGATAGGGAAGAAGGCCCAGGATCTGATAGAGCGAATCAACCAGAGCCGAGCCATGGACCAGGAAATCATGACCACCTTCGAGAACAAGTTAATGAATAAGGTATCACTGTCCTACTGTTGAGTAAAAAGCACATGGTCAAATTTTTTGGTAGTTAAAAAAAGAATGCTTTTAGATTACGAGTCTGTGACTACCCCCCCCAGGTGAGTGAGGTGTGCCAGCAGGTGAAGGAGCAGATGTTCAGCAGCTATGAGGAACATGGCCGTGGGATGGAGGCCAATCTGCAGGAGCTGTCCGAGGTGCTGGAGAGGTGCAGTCAGCTCAGTATGGAGCTACAGGGAGCCAGTCAGACCTTATCAGCCATCAACAACAGCCTGCAGCAGACAGCTGAGAACTGACATCTACCCAGCCATTCATTTATTTTAACTGCCTTATAGCATCCCAACTTCTGGGAGGTCTGGAATAATTAAAGCAATGACTTGTTTGTTTGACTGTGGTATATGTCACATAAAACAGTGGTTGTAAACTGAGTGGGTGTTGGAAGAAGCTTTTGTTTATAAAATTATTTATTACATAACTAGTGTGGATATTTTTGTTCATACCTATGACCAAATAGCATTATAGAACATAATTTTTAATGGGCCAGAATATACGTTTGTGCCCAGTTTAGAATCAAAAACATTCACCTTAATGCTTATGGGTCGGTCCATAAGCATTAATTCGGTGCCTTTGGAGAAGTGTAACTTGGTATACATTTTTTTCAACATTTAACATGCTGTCATAAAGAGCAGAGAACTTCATAAAATAAAAGTTTTCTATCAAAAGACGTCAAATAAAAAGAATTACTATAGTAAGTGCATATTAAGTGCCAAATAAAGTAACAGGGTTGATGACTTCTTAAAGCTGCCATAAAATCCCTTGTGACAGGGGGAATGGAAGCTTGTTGTGTGCAACAGAGTGGCAATTGAATGCAAGCTTCACCCAACAAATTAAAATTGTTAAAACATTTCTAGCCTGTCTATCCATGGGTAACAGGGTTGACGTGTTATTCTCGACCCACTCAGTTTTCCATCACAAAACACCAGAAAATGGCCCAAAAGAGAATTTTTTTTTTTTACTTTTTGCTTTTACACTATGATTTGACTATTAGATGTTCAATGTTTAGGAAAAAATTGTGAAAACTTTTGAGGTTAAGTGCATTAAAATCTTCCAGAAGTCAGAGTACACAGAGGGGCATGTCAACATACTGAATTTAGGCAATTTAGCGAGTCTTTATTCATAATAGAAATCTGATTTATTGAATACTCCATGTGATCTATTTTAAAGGGCACTTCATTTAATGTAACAGGCTTTTAAAATTCAATAGTGGTGCACAATTTCTATATCAAAGGGACGCAAAATACACTTTTCATGGAATACCCCCCCCCATCATCTTTTTTGATTCACTTTATTAAAACACTCCATGTTACTTCAAATAGGAACATTCAAAACACTACCATGGATGGATGAGTAATCCAAAAATCCCCCAACCACCCTGGATTAAATGGACCACCTGTTGATGACAATTAATTTATAAACAAGAGACTAATTTAGCATTAGATAGTGAGCATTACTACAACACTATTACTTTGACAGCAAAAGGAAATTGCAATGGCCATTAAAGTACTGCAATAAGAGTTATTTGTGAAAAGCTTGAATTAACCTTTGACATTGCAATTCAAACCATGCATAACACTTAGATCTGGTTGAGTTCTGAGGAGGGCAAACTTGATAAAGTGCAAACAGCATTCATTGTCCTGTACCCCAAATACAAATCTCTCGGATCTGCCTAAATGGTAAGTCACAAATACAACTATTCAATTACAAAAAAAGCAATGGCATGATTATTTAAACTGCTTTAATTTATTTACTTAATTTAACTTCAATTGATTTAACTTGTTTTCCCCCAACTCTAACAGTACATGCAGTATCAATTATTTGGCATTCAATTACCAATAACTGGTCATTAGTACCATCACAGTTCTAAAACAGGACATACGTATGGATCGTGACCTCATTTTAAAATGTTTGTCCAACAACCATTTTACTACAAATGCTGTGAGAAAATAAGCGATTCTTTCTGTACCATTTTAACTTCCACCGTATAGTAAACTATTTCAAACACATTGTAGACAGAAATTGTCCAAACAAACCAGTAAGTACTAGGGTTTTATGACAGAGTAGAAAAATAGCTTTGTTTTTCAAGTTGAAATAATTACACTCATGAATTGTCCATGAGATCGATGATAGACTTGCCTTTAAAACCCGACCTGGTCTTTCGCATAAAGTAAAGATTTAGGACTGGTTTCCCGGACACAGACTAAGCCTAGTCCTGGTCTAAAAAGCTATTTCAATCGAGATTCTCCATTGAGCATGCTTTTTCGTCCAGGACCAAGCTTAATCTGTGTCCAGAAAACCAGCCCATATTCTACAAACTCAAGAGAGAGGAAACATTAGCATTAGTGTTACTGTAGAAGACAAGCCATCAAAGCAGTGTAGAACTACTTGTCCTTCGTTTAAGGAACAGATTGACTTGAGGTTTCTGATAGTGGTCTGTTTGAGCACTAGCAGCAGGCAGTTAGTTATTAACAGTGAAAGACTGCAGTCCAGTGATGGCTCTGCCCAGAATCAGGGCATGGATGTCATGGGTACCTGGAAGACAAAGAAAACAATATAAGGAACCATGTGGAACAGTGCTGATGCTGAAGTTGAGCAAATATATAAGGAGAGACACAGTTTTTTTTTCTCCTTTGAAAATATTGTGGAAAGTTCAATGGTTTTCCCATATGACCTATTTATTTCTTGTAAATGGCATATTACTGACCTCTACTGGTGAGGAAATAAACCATGATAAAAAAGTTTTGCTTCCACATCCATAGCAATGACACATCCATATCCTCTTAGACCTGGTTATGGCCTTCTTTCTCCTCACCTTCGTATGTGTTGACGGCCTCCAGGTTCATAACATGGCGGATGATGTGGTACTCGTCAGAGATGCCGTTTCCTCCCAGCATGTCTCTGGCCTGCCGGGCGATGTCCAGGGACTTCCCACAGCTGTTCCTCTTTAGCATAGAGATCATCTCAGGGGCTGCCCTGAGGGAGGAGAGAAGAAGACATATGAGATAAGTCTCCTCCTCAGGTTCTATTCACTCTGAAACAACCAGAAATTGTACTTCCCCTATTGTGTGTAGTTATTTGTTAAAAAGTGGTGTCACACTACAAGACGATTATGTCACATCATTTCCAGTTCCCTCTTACTTTTTGGCGTCGATGAGTCTCCCCAGCTGTAGACAGGCCTGCAGACCAATGGTGATTTCTGTCAACATGTCGGCCATCTTTTTCTGCATCAGCTGGTTTCTGGCCAGGGGTACTCCAAACTGGATTCTGAGATTAACAAATATCATGAGTAGCAGAACATCTTAAATTCACTCAGAAAAGCTGAGAAAACAAAATAAGATTCAAGAGCTACAGACTTTTGCTCGGTCCTGCTCATACAAAACAACATCTCATACCAATAGTAGCCGCAGAATCCTCACCTGTCTAGTGTGTACTGACGAGCCGCGTGGAAGCAGAACTCTGCAGCACCTAGTGAACCCCAGGCGATGCCATACCGGGCATTGTTCAGGCAACCAAAGGGACCCTAGAGCCAAAGAGAACAGACAAAACATTTATACCAACAAGATTAAACAGCATTATAAGAAAGTCTGGCCATCCACATAAAAGTCAGTACATGACAGTGGTATGCTGGCCTCTACTCACCCCCAGGCCAGAGACTTTGGGCAGCAGGTTCTCCTCAGGAACCTCCACCTCGTCCATGATGATCATGCCGGTGGCAGACGCCCTCAGTGAGAACTTGCCTTCGATCTTGGGTGTGGTGAAGCCCTTCATACCGCGCTCCAGGATGAAGCCACACACCTTCCCATCGTCACACTTGGCCCAGACCACAGCGATGTCCGCCACAGGGGAGTTGGTGATCCTGACGAAGGTGAAGGAGATGAGGGAAGGCATTGTAATTTAGGGAGGAGCTATTTTATCAGTATGCTACAGAGTGAGCCTGGTTTCTAGGGCTATATGAGGACAGTGTTGTATAAGTTTCACAAGACGTGATGGTAGAATTGAACAGAACCACGTACTCAATGTCAAACTAAGCATTTGGTTGAAGTTGTTGAAGCTGCATTTCCCCAGAGGAAACAGTGTTACATCAAATATATAAAACATGAACTACAGGCCCAGGTTACCAATTAACATGTATTTATTCAGTGTTAAGCTTACGCAATGTGAGGGCCAATGCACTCAATGGTTAAGTATACAACCACAAAGTCCAGTTCAGTCACTGCTGACGTCTCTCAGTTCAGAATCATAACACTCTGTGAAACCAGAGTAAAGGGGAACTGAGGGGAACCTAATATTCATGCACCTAGCATTAATATATTTTTGAACAGCACCACCCTGTGGACTAGTATACAGAGTGAAATGTTGTTTACAATTTAGATAAGAGCCAAACCACTTGATCTTGGGTTTATTATTTGAAAAATACATTTTTTTTTTTTAATGCTCTAATGAATACAACAACTCTAATGAAGATTTCTGTATAATAGAAAGCACATATTCCTATTCTTCAGAATTTTTGGAAGTAGCCTATTCTTGATGTTTCATGAATAGGTAGTCTTTTCAATCAGTAGAGGAATGCATTCCAAGGTGTTGAGACAAAGGTAGCTTTCATCAATGTTTGTGGTCTGTAGGTGTTTGTTCTGTTATATGATCCATTGGCTATTTATAGGACGCAATTCCAAAGTTCTTTGCACTGAGTACATCACAAAACACTGAGTACATCACATCTAAACATCAAGGTTCTCCTAATGCCTGCTATCCAGCTACACACATCTCTGTCCAGTCAGTCCTGAAGTCCTCATGCTCATGGGGTGATGAACTGTTTCCCTCACTATGTAGTAGGGCTGGGAATTGCAAGGCACCTCCCGCTACGCTATTATCACGATACTTAGGTGACGATACGATATGTATTGCAATTGTCATGTATTGTGATTCAATACTGCGATTTTATTGCAATGTTATGATCCAAACATATTGCTCACTATATGTCTGCTGCAGAGAGATGAGAAAGCATGAGACAATTAGTTTTGATCAGTCAGGAAATAAAAAAGTGCTGAAGACATGTTGGCTCACTATTTAAAACGAAGATGGAGAACAAGCTATAAGATTAAAAATACCAGAGTTTTGGTGCAGGTACAGACAACTAGCACTATCTAGCAAAAATTATATATATATAGTGGGGAGAACAAGTATTTGATACACTGCCGATTTTGCAGGTTTTCCTACTTACAAAGCATGTAGAGAGAGGTCTGTAATTTTTATCATAGGTACACTTCAACTGTGAGAGACGGAATCTAAAACAAAAATCCAGAAAATCACATTGTATGATTTTTAAGTAATTCATTTGCATTTTATTGCATGACATAAGTATTTGATCACCTACCAACCAGTAAGAATTCCGGCTCTCACAGACCTGTTAGTTTTTCTTTAAGAAGCCCTCCTGTTCTCCACTCATTACCTGTATTAACTGCACCTGTTTGAACTCGTTACCTGTATAAAAGACACCTGGCCACACACTCAATCAAACAGACTCCAACCTCTCCACAATGGCCAAGACCAGAGAGCTGTGTAAGGACATAGGGGATAAAATTGTAGACCTGCACAAGGCTGGGATGGGCTACAGGACAATAGGCAAGCAGCTTGGTGAAAAGGCAACAACTGTTGGCGCAATTATTAGAAAATGGAAGAAGTTCAAGATGACGGTCAATCACCCTCGGTCTGGGGCTCCATGCAAGATCTCACATCGTGGGGCATCAATGATCATGAGGAAGGTGAGGGATCAGCCCAGAACTACACGGCAGGACCTGGTCAATGACCTGAAGAGAGCTGGGACCACAGTCTCAAAGAAAACCATTAGTAACACACTATGCCATCATGGATTAAAATCCTGCAGCGCACGCAAGGTCCCCCTGCTCAAGCCAGCGCATGTCCAGGCCCGTCTGAAGTTTGCCAATGACCATCTGGATGATCCAGAGGAGGAATGGGAGAAGGTCATGTGGTCTGATGAGACAAAAATAGAGCTTTTTGGTCTAAACTCCACTCGCCGTGTTTGGAGGAAGAAGAAGGATGAGTACAACCCCAAGAACACCATCCCAACCGTGAAGCATGGAGGTGGAAACATTCTTTGGGGATGCTTTTCTGCAAAGGGGACAGGACGACTGCACCGTATTGAGGGGAGGATGGATGGGGCCATGTATCGCGAGATCTTGGCCAACAACCTCCTTGCCTCAGTAAGAGCATTGAAGATGGGTCGTGGCTGGGTCTTCCAGCATGACAACGACCCGAAACACACAGCCAGGGCAACTAAGGAGTGGCTCCGTAAGAAGCATCAAGGTCCTGGAGTGGCCTAGCCAGTCTCCAGACCTGAACCCAATAGAAAATCTTTGGAGGGAGCTGAAAGTCCGTATTGCCCAGCAACAGCCCCGAAACCTGAAGGATCTGGAGAAGGTCTGTATGGAGGAGGAGTGGGCCAAAATCCCTGCTGCAGTGTGTGCAAACCTGGTCAAGAACTACAGGAAACGTATGATCTCTGTAATTGCAAATAAAGGTTTCTGTACCAAATATTAAGTTCTGCTTTTCTGATGTATCAAATACTTATGTCATGCAATAAAATGCAAATTAATTACTTAAAAATCATACAATGTGATTTTCTGGATTTTTGTTTTAGATTCCGTCTCTCACAGTTGAAGTGTACCTATGATAAAAATTACAGACCTCTACATGCTTTGTAAGTAGGAAAACCTGCAAAATCGTCAGTGTATCAATTACTTGTTCTCCCCACTGTATATACACAATATCGTCAAAAATAATATTGCGACATGTAACTGTATTGATTTCCCCCCCCAGCACTACTGTGTAGTGAAGTACAGTCTCCCAGTTCTACTCACCAGGTCTTGGAGCCAGTGAGAGTGAAGGTGCGGCTGGAGGGGTTGAACTTAGCCCGGGTCTCCATGCCACCGGGGTCACTGCCGTGGTTGGGCTCAGTCAACCCAAAACAGCCCAGGATCTCTCCACGAGCTGGGAGGTAGAGGACATATTACAGGACAAATACACCCAGATACAAACAGGATTGTGCGTCATTTAAGATGAGGCTTAAGGGATGTGGATGTCCCCTCCTCCTTACCCAGCCTGGGCAGCCACTTCTCCTTCTGCTCTTCGGTACCGTACGCGTAGATAGGGTGCATGACCAAGGAGGACTGCACACTCATAACAGAGCGGTAGCCACTGTCCACCCTCTCCACTTCCCTCGCGATCAAACCGTAGGCCACATAACTCGTCCCAGCACAGCCATAGCCTGGTCAAAGTGTGGAGGGAGAGAGGTCACATCATAGGCAATAACCTCCAAAACAAACAGTAGGCCTACATTAAAAGGGAATTAAGTGAATCTACAATCAATCATCTAATTTACATTATCTATATTTGAATGCTTCTGGCATCACACATATAGTTGATTCTGAAAAACAAATAGCCTTTAACATTTTGTGATCAAAATGACCAAAGTCCATTTCACAGAAAACAAAATCCCTCTTTGAAAGCTTACAGAGAATGATATAACCACTGGGAGGCTTACAGGTACATTATCCATTTCAAATTATAAGTTTATAAAACATGTACCAGTAGGCTGTCACTCAAATTAAAATAAGAAAACTAAGAAATACAGAGTTTAAGTGATAAAAAAAACAGCCAACCATGTTTCCCACCCATTCCCATCCCGCTCACCAGTTTACAGAGTCAAGTATATTTGTCCAAGCCTCAATTGTTCCTTGACTAGTACCATTCATTCTCGCTGTCGATAATTATAACTTCTAACAGTAACTGTATCCACTGGCGAACTTGGAGAGAGTGAGGTGATTACCATCTAAGAGCCAGCAATCATCTCTGATTGAGAGATTCAAGGAGCTATCATCATTAGGTAACATAATATATGCCAAACATTGAATATTTACATTCATGCACATCGCACTTGTACCTTTGCCCCAGAAGCATTTAACTGCAGGGCACTCTCACAGCATATGGAGTTGGGGCCAATTTCATCATAAAACATTTTCTTGGTGTTAAATACAGTCTGTGAAGAAACTTAAAATGTATAAATTGATGGCTTGGATTACAGGATGACTTATTTTTCCATATTATGTTCCAGTTAAAGGGTTATTCAGATTCAACAAGATCTGTGAACCAAACTTTTTTAATAGCTAGCTCAGAATGAGCTTTCTTTTTTTGTTTATATATTATAGAGATTAGAGGTCGACCGATTATGATTTTTCAACGCTGATACCGATTATTAGAGTACCAAAAAAAGCAGATACTGATTAAATCGGACGATATTTATAAATATCTGCAATAATGACAATTACAACAATACTGAATGAACAATGAACCCTTTTATTTTAAATAATGAAACATGTTCAATTTTGTTTAAATAATGCAAAAACAGTGTTGGAGAAGAAAGTAAAAGTGCAATATGTGCCATGTAAAAAAGCTAACATTTCAAATCAAATTTATTTGTCATATACCCATGGTTAGCAGATGTTAATGCGAGTGTAGCGAAATGCTTGTGCTTCTAGTTCCGATCATGCAGTAATATCTAGCAAGTAATCTAACCTAACAATTTCACAACAACTACCTTATACACACAAGTGTAAAGGAATGAATAAGAACATGTACATAAAAATATATGAATGAGCGATGGCCGAACGGCATAGGCAAGATGCAGTAGATGGTATAGAGTACAGTATATACATATGAGATGAGTAATGTAGGGTATGTAAACATTATATAAAGTGGCATTGTTTAAAGTGGCTAGTGATACATTTATTGCATACATTGTTTTATGATTAAAGTGGCTAGAGATGAGTCAGTATGTTGGCAGCAGCCACTCAATGTTAGTGATGGCTGTTTAACAGTCTGATGGCCTTGAGATAGAAGCTGTTTTTCAGTCTCTCGGTCCCCGCTTTGATGCACCTGGGGGTAGGTAACAACATCTCCACCCCGCTGATCCTCAACACTTAAGTTCCTTGCTCAGAACATATGAAAGCTGGTGGTTCAATTTTCCCAGTTCTTCAATATTCCCAGTTATGAAGTTTAAGGTTGTAGTTATTATAGGAATTATGACGCGTCGACTATTTCTCTCTATACCATTTGTATTTCATATACCTTTTTGACTACTGGATGTTCTTACAGGCACTTTAGTATTGCCAGTCTAATCCTGGGAGTTGATAGGCTTGAAGTCATAAACAGCACTGTGTTTCAAGCATTAATAAGAGTAGCTCGCAAACGCAGTAAAGTGCTGTTTGAATGAATGCTTACGAGCCTGCTGCTGCCTACCACCACTCAGTCAGACTGCTCTATCAATTATCAAATCATAGACTTAATTATAATAAACACAGAGAAATACGAGCCTTTGGTCATTAATATGGTCAAATACGGAAACTATAATTTCGAAAACAAAAGGTTTATTCTTTCAGAACCATTCCGTATTTTGCTGAACAGGTGGCAACCCCAAGTCTAAATATTGCTTTTACATTGCACAACCTTCAATGTTATGTCATAATTATGTAAAATTCTGGCAAATTACAGTCCTTGTTAGGAAGAAACAGAGTTTGCAACGAGCCAGGCGGCCCAAACTGTTGCATATACCCTGACTCTGCTTGCAATGGACGCAAGAGAAGTGACACAATTTCCCTAGTTAATATTGCCTGCTAACATGCATTTATTTCAACTAAATATGCAGGTTTAAAAATATATACTTCTGTGTATTGATTTTAAGAAAGGCAATGATGTTTATGGTTAGAAACATTTGTGCAACGAATGTGCTTTTTTCATAAATGCGCTTTTGTTAAATCATCACCTGTTTGGCGAAGTTGAATTAGGCTGTGATTCGATGATAAATTAACAGGCACCGCATTGATTATATGCAACGCAGGACAAGCTAGTTAACCTAGTAATATCAACCATGTGTAGTTAACTAGTGATTATGTGAAGATTGATTGTTTTTTTATAAGTTTAATGCTAGCTAGCAACTTACCGTGGCACAATGCAGCCACAAGGTCCTTTTGACACTGCACTCGCGTAACAGGTGGTCAGCCTGCCACGCAGTTTCCTCATGATTGCAATGTAATCGGCATCCAAAAAGACAGATTACCGATTGTTATGAAAACTTGAAATCGGCCCCAATTAAATCGGCCATGCCGATTAATCGGTCGACCTCTAATGAAGATCAGTCCTTTCGAGAGCCAGATAATTTATTTATAAATCCCATCATTGGATGGTTCGGTAGTTGGGTTTCCTGAGGGACTCCATAGGCCAGCATAGCTGATCTAAATTGTAAATATAGAATAAATGATATACCTGGTAATGTGTATGTATTTCAAATCTTGGAATGTTCTCAAACCATTACTGTCCATGATATCTGCAAGGCCACCCTCCAGATCGCAAAGGTATTGACTCACCTTTAATAGTTGGGCCCAGGACACCCAGCTCCCCCATCTCTGACACAATGTCTCGATGGAACACTAAGACAAAACAGGCAGCATGTTATGTTGACATGGTTTGCATAACTGACGATATTCATAATATTGACATTCCATCTTAAAGGGCAAAATTGATCCTTAAGGGATCCTTCCTAGGTTATTGGCATAAATAGCTCAATGGGCTCTGCCTGGGTGATGGTGTGTCTCAAAAGTCAGACCCACCTTCGTTTCTGTTGGCCATCAGAATGCGGGGCATGAGTTTGTCCTGACAGTAATCACGGAACGAGTCTCGGATCATGATCTCGTCTTCAGTCAGCTGACCCTCCAGCTCCAGGCCATCCCGCCAGTTAAACTGAACCTTGGCTGGTGGTTCAGTAGAGAAGGATCATAGAGCAGAGAAGCACAACTGAATAGTCATCAGACCCCAAAAATAATAGAAGGGCAATATATGTATGATTGATCTGAAAGGAGTTGATATCGACATACGTGCTTTAGCCTTCTTCTCACTAGCTTTCTCTGCATCTGTGGAAAGGACACAGATTGAGTACTTCCCCTGACAAATAGAGGCATGATGATTGTAAGAATGGCTTTGTAAAACTGCTACCATTGTGTTCTCATGATGGCAAGGTCATTATTGAGTAATGTTATACCCTTTTGTGCAGGCGCTACTGATCCCTGAGATCTTGATGCTGAAATGATGGCACATCTCTGGGGGTTGACCAGCAGACGACACACAGCGCTTCTCAGTGCCATGATGGGTAGTTAGATTTCTATGGGAGAAAAACGTTTTAGAAGGCAATAATCCATAAAACAATGCAACAAACTCAAATAGTTGTCATTTCAAATACATAATGGGTTATAACTTTTAACAATCATGGAATTTGAGAGAGCAGGTGGAGAAAGCAACTAGCAAATTGAACTCATGTAGCTGCATAGGATAGTTTGAGGAGAAATAAGTCGTGATTAGTTTCGAGAATGTTGAAAAAGAGATGTGGTGGTTGGCAGGCAAGTTGTTACACAAGATAACATTAGCACTAGCTTGTAGCTATCCCAACTATTTATACAGTAGCTAACGTTAGCTAGATAAATGTCGATCTGCAGGCAACTGAAACTTGGCAACTATTAACACACCTCACTGTGTGTGTTGGCCACGTTAGTTGAGGTTAAAATGTTAGTTGTGATAGCTAAAAGAGCTAGCTATTTAGCAAAATGCTGCATGCAGATACATTAATACTATTAGTTAGTTTACGTTAGCTAGACTAGCTTGAAAGTCAGTCTTGCTCTAGTATCAATATGTAAAAGCATAGTATCGAGGTAATTTACTTGACACGAACACAAACTTACTGTTTCATCAATGTCCCAAATATGTTGGCTAACTTCAATACATAGACTGACCTGTAATTTACAGTGCTGGAGATCCGTGACCCAGGCCTCCTTAGTCCTTTCCAAATTGACAAGGTAGAGGAGGACAAACGTTAACACAGGCACCTGCGTAACGTAGGTCAGGAATGGTTAGGTTCTGTCGCCATCTTGAGTGTGGCAAATTGACGTTGATCCACATTTAGTATGATAAAATAACATGTTAATGGTATGTCTGGAACCAAATGTAAATGATAGTGGGAAGTAAATTATTATGAAATTCAAATATATGTTTTTTTGTGTTAAAGCATTGTTCGGTTTTTTTCTTCTCTTTTCACCACTCCCTATGGCTGCTTTCTAGTTTCTCTCCATGCTGTTGCGTAGTTTTTGTCTAAGCTCTGATTGGTTTATTGGCGGGGGCGTGTAGATTCAAGGCGTGGCTATGAGAGGGTTCTTTTCATGCATTGACCACATTCATGTTCATAACTATTTTCAGAACGTAGAGACAGTGGTGGAAAAAGTACCCAATTGTCATACTTGAGTAAAAGTAAAGATACCTTAATAGAAAATGACTGAAGTAAAAGGGAGAGTCACCTAGTAAAATACAACTTGAGTAAAAGTCTAAAAAGATTTTGTTTTAAATATACTTATGTATTTTTTTAATTTTTAATTTAACCTTTATTTAACTATGCAAGTCAGTTAAGAACACATTCGTATTTACAATGACGGCCTACCAAAAGACAAAAAGCCTCCTCCGGGGCCGGGATTAAAATGTAAAACAAATTGAATAAAAATATAGGCCAAAACACACATCACGACAAGAGAGACAACACAACACTACACAAAGAGAGACCTAAGACAAAAACATAGCATGGCAGCAACACATGACAACACAGCATGGTAAAAACACAACATGACAACAACATGGTAGCAACACAACATGGCAGCAGAACA
Organism: Salvelinus alpinus; assembly: GCF_045679555.1. Lineage (NCBI taxonomy): Eukaryota > Metazoa > Chordata > Actinopteri > Salmoniformes > Salmonidae > Salvelinus > Salvelinus alpinus. The sequence continues at coordinate 42,075,883 of NC_092086.1, forward strand.
ACATGGTAGCAGCACAAAACATTATTGGGCACAAAAATTATTGGGCTTAGACAACTGCACGAAGGGCAAGAAGGTAGAGACAACAATACATCACGCAAAGCAGCCACAACTGTCAGTAACAACAGTTAATGTAATTGCTAAAATATACTTAAGTATCAAAAGTAAAAGTATAAATAATTTCAAAATCCCTATATTAATCAAACCAGAAGCCATCATTTTCTTGTTTAAAAAAAAATTGTGGATAGCCAGGGGCACACTCCAACACTCAGAAATAATTTATAAACGAAGCATTGGTGTTTAGTGAGTCCTCCAGATCAGAGGCAATTAGGGATGACCAGGGATGTTCCCTTGATTAGTGCGTGAATTGGAAAATCTTCTTGTCCTGCTAAGCATTCAAAATATAAGGAGTATTTTTGGGTGTCAGGGAATAAGTATTTAAAAAATGTTTTTTGGTTAACCTTTATTTAACTAGGCAAGCCAGTTAAGAACAAATTCTTAATTACAATGACGGCCTACACCGGCCAAACCCGGACGACGCTGGGCCAATTGTGCGCCGCCCTATGTATGGATTAAAAAGTACATTATTTTCTTTAGGAATGTAAAGTAAAAGTAAAAGTAGTCAAAAATATAAATAGTAACGTAAAGTACAGATACTACTTAAGTAGTACTTTAAAGTACTTTACATCACTGCATATGGACCTGTCAAGCTGATAAAAACTATTGTAATTTATCATTCCATACATTAACTTGACTATGACTTGGAATGTTTTTCCTGTAGATAACAATTAAACATTGAGTCACTACAGTCTGATTACTTGAGCAACCACTTTCATGACTTTGCCCTTCTCTCTGGATCTGTCACGTTCTGACCATAGTTCTTGTGTGTTTTGCTTGTTTTAGTGTTGGTCAGGACGTGAGCTGGGTGGGCATTCTATGTTGTGTGTCTAGTTTGTCTGTTTCTATGTTTGGCCTAATATGGTTCTCAATCAGAGGCAGATGTTTTGTGTTGTCTCTGATTGGGAATCATATATAGGTGGCTTGTTTTGTGTTGGGGTTTGTGGGTGTTTGTTTCCTGTCTCTGTACCAGATAGGGCTGTATCGGTAAGCCACTTTTGTTATTTTGTTCTTCTTCAGAAGAAGAGGAGGAAGGCTGCCGTTACAGAACCACCCACCAAACTCGGACCAAGCAGCGTAGCAACGGGCAGCAGCGACAGCAGCAGCAGCGGGCCCACTACACAGGACTCCTGGACATGGGAGGACATTTTGGAGGGTAAAGGACACTTGGCTCACATTGGAGAATATCGCCGCTCTCGTGAAGAGATGGAGGCAGCTAAAGCCCAGGAGCGGTGGTATGAGGAGGCAGCACGGAAGCGTGGCTGGAAGCCCGAGAAGAAACCCCAAAAATGTCTTGGGGGGGCTAAAGGGTAGTGTGGCGAAGTCAGGTAGGAAACCTGCGCCCACTTCTCATGCTTACCGTGGAGAGCGGGAGTACGGGCAGACACCGTGTTATGCGGAAGAGCGCACGGTGTCTCCTGTACGTGTGCTTAGCCCGGTGCGGTACATTCCAGCTCCACGTATCGGCCGGGCTAGAGTGGGCATTGAGCCAGGTGCCATGAAGCCGGCTCAACGCGTCTGGTCTCCAGTGCGTCTCCTCGGGCCGGCATACATGGCACCAGCCTTATACACGGTGTCCCCGGTTCGCCAACACAGCCCAGTGCGGGTTATTCCACCTCCCCGCACTGGTCGGGCTACGGGGAGCATTCAACCAGGTAAGGTTGGGCAGGCTCGGTGCTCAAGGGAGCCAGTACGCACTGTTCCTTCTCCCCGCACTCGCCCTGAGGTGCGTGCCCTCAGCCCGGTACCACCAGTGCCGGTACCACGCACCAGGCCTATAGTGCGCCTCGAGAGTCCAGTGTGCCCTGTTCCTGCTCCCCGCACTAGCCTTGAGGTGCGTGTCTCCAGTCCGGTACCACCAGTTCCGGCACCACGCACCAGGCCTACTGTGCGCCTCAGCAGGTCAGAGTCGGCCGTCTGTCCAACGCCGCCTGCACTGCTCGTCTGTCCAGCGCCGCCTGAGCTGCCTGCCTGCCCAGCGCCATCTGAGCCATCCGTCTGCCCAGCGCCATCTGAGCCATCCGTCTGCCCAGCGCCATCTGAGCCATCCGTCTGCCCAGCGCCATCTGAGCCATCCGTCTGCCCAGCGCCATCTGAGCCGTCCGTCTGCCCAGCGCCATCTGAGCCGCCCGTCTGTCCCGAGCCGCCAGAGCCGCCCGTCTGTCCCGAGCCGCCCGTCTGTCCCGAGCCGCCAGAGCCGCCCGTCTGTCCCGAGCCGCCAGAGCCGCCAGTCAGGAGCCGCCAGAGCCGCCAGCCAGTCAGGAGCCGCCAGAGCCGCCAGCCAGTCAGGAGCCGCCAGAGCCGCCACCCAGTCAGGAGCCGCCAGAGCCGCCACCCAGTCAGGAGCCGCCAGAGCCGCCACCCAGTCAGGAGCCGCCAGAGCCGCCACCCAGTCAGGAGCCGCCAGAGCCGCCACCCAGTCAGGAGCCGCCAGAGCCGCCACCCAGTTAGGAGCCGCCAGCCAGTCAGGAGCCGCCAGAGCCAGTCAGGAGCCGCCAGAGCCAGTCAGGAGCCGCCAGAGCCAGTCAGGAGCCGCCAGAGCCAGTCAGGAGCCGCCAAAGCCAGTCAGGAGCCACCAGAGCCAGTCAGGAGCCGCCAGAGCCGCCAGCCAGTCAGGAGCCGCCAGAGCCGCCAGCCAGTCAGGAGCCGCCAGCCAGTCAGGAGCCGCCAGCCAGTCAGGAGCCGCCAGCCAGTCAGGAGCCGCCAACCAGTCAGGAGCCGCCAGCCAGTCATGAGCCGTCCTCCAGTCCTGAGCTGCCTCTCTGTCCTGAGCTACCTCTCTGTCCTGAGCTACCTCCTCAATCTAGTGGGGACCTTGGTGAAGGTTCCTAGACCAGGGTCGGGGGCGAAGGTTGCCACTCAAAGGACGCTAAGGAGGGGGACAAAGACAATGGTGGAGTGGTGGAGTGGTGGCCTCGTCCTGCGGCGGAGCCGCCACCGCGGACAGATGCCCACCCAGACCCTCCCCTAGAGTTTTAGGAGGTGCGTTCGGAGTCCGCACCTCAGGGTGGGGAACTGTCACGTTCTGACCATAGTTCTTGTGTGTTTTGCTTGTTTTAGTGTTGGTCAGGACGTGAGCTGGGTGGGCATTCTATGTTGTGTGTCTAGTTTGTCTGTTTCTATGTTTGGCCTAATATGGTTCTCAATCGGAGGCAGATGTTTTGTGTTGTCTCTGATTGGGAATCATATATAGGTGGCTTGTTTTGTGTTGGGGTTTGTGGGTGGTTGTTTCCTGTCTCTGTGTTTTCTCTGCACCAGATAGGGCTGTATCGGTAAGCCACGTTTGTTATTTTGTATTTTGTCAGCGTTCACTGTTTAATCGTCATTATTAAATCATGTTGAACACGAGCTACGCTGCGTCTTGGTCCGATCCCTGCTACACTCTTCAGACGAAGAGGAGGAAGGCTGCCGTTACAGGATCATAAAAGGAGGATCATTTTCATATTATTCTAAGATGTTGGGCCCTGACTTTACCAGTAGAGTGCAGCACATTGGCATGTGTGTAATGAGCTCAATGTAACATGCACTAATATGATAGAGTATAATAGAGCTATAACACTCTACAAAGCTCATTGAAGATTTGTTTCTGATTGTTGTGAATTAAATGTGCAAAGAGATGTTGATTCCAGACATCCAACTCCCCATCCCACATTTAGAAAAAGGTCTATAACTAAATGAGAATTAAATATATTAATAATTGGGGGGAAAAGCACTTCAATCCTGTGTGACACTTGGCAGAAGCAGTGTGCTGTTGAAAGACCCTAAGGAATCCTGTAGTGAGATGCCCATTTTTAGGTAAGACCTTCAAGGTACCAGCCATGCTGAGACAAACAAACTGACATGGTGTATAGTCACTGGGTGTTATGCTGAATTATGTAACTTTTTTACCAGGACAGTCACACATTTTGAACAATAGCCACGTTGATATGGTGCCAATATGATGCCTTCCAGTGTAATGAAAATGTAATTGTTTGCCAGTCATCTGAGTTGGATAGATAGGCACCAATTCCAGCATTTTTATTTCTTTTGGAAATTATATTTTAACTTGACTGCACGTCCAACACAGTTCTTACATATTTATTGTGTAGCTCAATTAATCTGATAAATTAGAAAACAAATTACTGAGCAAGTAGGCTTAACCTGTATCGTACTCCTAAATCCCTTTTCACAGCGGTTCTTCCGGTTCTTCCGTCCTGACATAGATTATTTTAGGAAATCTTGCAGCTTCTCTTCTTGAAACACTGTATCATACTGTATAAAAACATATCCCTGTGCTCTGCATATGAAGATAAATAGATAGGCTATACTGTCTGCATGTTATATGGTCACATTGACGTACCGTTATAATAGCAGTGTCATCATGCTCACACCCACGTCCAGTGATTCGTATATTTGCCCGTCATTCAAAGTTTTGTTGGCATTCACTGGTCAACTTTTTCAAGAAGTAACGCCTCGCTAAATTTATGGGTTTGGTTCAGATTTGGAGTGGATTTCAGCGAAGTAACTTTATCGGTAGGCTACCATTTGGACTGGGAATTGTGATATATGTAGTCTTACAATTTTAGTTTACAATTGGACTCACTAATTCATGATGGAACTGGAGGGTGAGAAACCGAAGTATGGTAAGTTGTTAGCTTGTTTAGTTTATATAGGCTACCATATCTCTTTAACAGCGCTTTCACTGTCCTGGGATAGCTAGCCGACTAGCCCTATATAGTTTCGTTTTCATGTATGAAGAAGACTGGAGTGTGGAATGCAACATTGTATTGGTGTGTGTTGGATGCATGTAACAATTTAACTCAGCATTTGGCTATTACATATTTGATTTACCCCATTGACGTAGCCTAACTCAATCAACTTTTCTCTGTCTCCTTTTCAGAGAATAGACGAATGGAAATTGACTCTCACAATTCGAGCCATCATTTCCATGCGTAATAGTCTATGCTTCTGTTTTCTGCTAGCCTACAGATTGCATTTGATTAGCCTATGTTGTTGTTGCCTCTCTCACATTCCCACGCCCAGGTCTCATCCCTGTGCCAAACAATGAGACTGCTGAGAAATTAGTGGTATAAGGGCCTACAACATTCCATACAATAAATGCACACTTGTATGCAAATACTGTAGCCTATCTGAAATGATCATACAATATGATTCTCAAATAGGCTGTGGGCTTTGAAGTTTCTTTCAATTCTCTAACATTTTCAGTTAATCAGTAGTAAACATGTAGTTTACTATTGTTAGGGTTAAGTTGTAGTGTCCCTACTCAGCCTTTGCTTGTCCAGTTGTTACATTCCTCAGCCTGGTATGGCACACTAGAGAACAACTCACCAGCTTTGTGCTGACAGAAATTTGACCACCATCCAAATATAGATTAGTTAATTAAAAAAATGCCTCATGGTAGGTCTGAATTTGAATTTAGAGAAGATACTGTGTGTGTTTCAGCTATTGTCAGCAAAAACCTGCTATTCCCTGCAATATAAAGGTGTTGGTAGGTTAATGGATCCAAACAATTGTTGTTCATGTAAGGGAAATGGTTTTCCTTGAAGATATGTTCTCATAATACATTAGTTAATTTATGCTGCCTAAAAAGAGCAAGAATCTCTGCTGGAGTAGACAAACCTCTGCCAAAATGATAGAGTCTGACTCCACGGTTGTAATTTGGACTGTAAATATACAGTACCAGTCAAAAGTTTGGGCACACCTACTCATTCCAGGGTTTTTCTTTATTTTTTTTTACTATTTTCTACATTGTAGAATAATAGCGAAGACATCAAAACTATGAAAAAACACATATGGAATCATGTTGTAACCAAAAAAGTGTTAAACAAATCAGAATATAAGATTCTTCAAAGTATGACAGCTTTGCACACTCTTGGCATTCTCTCAACCAGCTTCATGAGGTAGTCACCTGAAATGCATTTCAATTAACAGGTGTGCCTTGTTAAAAGTTAATTTATGTCATTTCTTTCCTTCTTAATGTGTTTGAGCCAATCAGTTGTGATGTGACAAGGGGTGGTATACAGAAGATAGCCCTATTTGGTAAAAGACCAAGTCCATATTATGGCAACAACAGCTCAAATAAGCAAAGAGAAATGACAGTCCATCATTACTTCAGTCAATCTGGAAAATTTCAAGAACTTTGAAAGTTTCTTCAAGTGCAGTCCCAAAAACCATCAAGCGCTATGATGAAACTATCTCTCATGACGACCGCCACAGAAAAGGAAGACCAGAGTTACTTCTGCTGCAGAGGATAAGTTTGTTTGAGTTACCAGCCTCAGAAATTGCAGCCCAAATAAATGCTTCACAGAGTTCAAGTAACAGACACATCTCAACATCAACTGTTCAGAGGAGATTGCATGAATCAGGCCTTCGTGGTGAATTGCTGCAAAGAAACCACTACTGAAGGACAGCAATAAGAAGAAGAGTCTTGCTTGGGACAAGACTGTGAAGCATGAAGGAGATGTGATGGTGACACTGTCAGTGATTTATTTAGAATTCAAGGCACACTTAACCAGCATGGCTACCACAGCATTCTGCAGCGCTACGCCATCCCATCTGGTTTGCGCTTAGTGGGACTATCATTAGTTTTTCAACAGGACAATGACCCAACACACCTCCAGGCTGTGTAAGGGCTATTTGACCAAGAAGGAGAGTGATAGAGTGCTGCATCAGATGACCTGGCCTCCACAATCACCCAACCTAACCCAATTGAGATTGTTTGGGATGAGTTGGATGGCAGAGTGAAGGAAAAGCAGTCAACAAGTGCTCAGCTTATGTGGGAATTCCTTCAAGACTGTTGGAAAAGCATGTGAAGCTGGTTGAGAGAACGCCAAGAGTGTGCAAAGCTGTCATCAAAGCAAAGGTTGGCTACTTTGAAGAATCTAAACTATAAAATATATTTTGATTTGCTTAACACTTTTTTGTTTACTACATGATTTCATATGTGTTATTTCATAGTTTTGATGTCTTCACTATTATTCTACAATGTAGAAAATAGTAAAAAATAAAGAAAAACCCTTCAATGAGTAGGTGTGTCCAATCTTTTGACTGGTACTGTATACCCCCAAAATGTGTAAGTAGTGGCACACCCAGTCATTTGGCGGGTACGCTACTGCTGCCTGCAGTTATAACATTGTAATTCTAGTACAGCAAAGCATGGTGAAAACCAGTAGAATAAAGAAATGATGAGATTCGCTCAAACTGTATACTTTCTCGCAGCATCACGAACATCTGGAACCCTTTGTTTTGAGCTAAAATATTGTTTTCAGGGTCAACACTGTCCACAAGATGTAGAAACACTGACATATTTTCTCATTTTCACTGTTTGTGTTTTGGTTTTATGTGGGGTTTGCAGGGCCCTGTGAACAACATGGAGGAGGGATAAGGCGAGGTTTATGGTTGACTTGTTAGCTGTCTCCCCTCTCCAGCCATATGAAAGCTGTTTTTCTTCTTTCCTCCGCACACAGCCCTTTCCTCCCTCTGCCTGTCTTATGATGATTCATTTATTATTTAAAACCCTCTCTTTCATTATCCAATACTTTTTCCTCTCTTCCTGGCACAATACATTTTACAACCTCAGTATGGGCTACTATTTTGTGTACAGCACTGTTTGCCTCTTCCCTCTAAACAGGATTTAGGAATGTGTTATAACCCTCATACAAATAAGCAGTCAGGTCAACACCAGAGCAAGATTTTGATGGGAAGAAAAGACAGTTGAGCAACAAACTGCATTGTGGGAATAGTAAGCTGTGACTTGGCAGGAAATAAAGTTGAAGACATTCTGTGAAAAGTTGTGGGGTTAAAGGCCTCTAGCACTATATTGTGACAAAAATTACTCTCCCAAATGACTGTCAAATTCGGTGTAGTACTCTTAAATGAAAACAAAGATGCAGGTGCAGATGTATTGGAATCTGACAGTAGGAAGCATATTTAGTGATAATCAGGTATTATGTGTTTGTGTGGTTATAAATAGTGTGATGATTGGTAGACAGAGGCCCTTCTTTTTTCTTCTTCATTGTTTGTTCCTTGTGCGTTTGTTTTGCAGTCGTATGAAGTCTTTCTGCATTTCATGGAAATCTGTCAGGGTTTCACATAAGGCGAAGTACAAAAAACATAACTGTGGGGAGTTTGACACAGGACTGACTCAGAAATACAGTGGGGTTTAGGCTGTGATCTAACATAGTCATCCCCATTTCACATCATGGAGTAATTTCAGGCCAACACATATCAGGAAACCTCAATAACAGGGGAACTGACAGGATCAGACAGCCTACAGCCATGTGCAGTCTTAGATTGTGTGTAATTATAAGACATATTTAGGAGAGTGGTTTGAAACTTGATCCAGAGTCTCTCTGATCTTTATTTCAAGCTCTGGCAAGGTCTAACTACACTCTTAGAAAAAAGGGTTCCAAAAGGGTTCTTTGGCTGTCCCCGTAGGAGAACCCTTTCTGTTTCCAGGTAGAACCCTTTTTGGTTCCATGTAGAACCCTCTGTGTAAAGGGTTCCACATGGAACTCAAAAAGGTTCTGGCTGGAACCAAAAGGGTTCTACCTAGGACCAAAAATTATTATTCAAAGGGTTCCTGTATGGGGACGGCCAAATAACCCTTTTAGGTTCTAGATAGCACCTTTCTTTCTAAGACTGTAGCAATAGTGTAGTTTTTGCTATTCATGAACATTTACAATTGAAGTGTGGTCCAGCTGTTTTCTATTACATCAGCTGTCATCGTGTTCTCACTTCCCACATTGTCGCTTTACTCAGCAACTGTATTGAATAAACAGGCATCCCACTGGGCACCCTCTGGTTGAATCAATGTTGTTTCCACAACATTTAAATGAAATTACGTTGAATCAACGTGGAATGGACGTTGAATTGACGTCTGTGTCCAGTGGCATGCCCCTAGGGAAGGAGAATAGTGTTCCCTGCCAGCCCCAAATATTATTGTTTAATCTGCTTGATCACAGTCTGGTCCAAACAGACTCATGTGACTTATTAACCCAACAGCAGTTACATTTTGTTTCCATTCAGACAGCAGACAGCCTGTGTTAGATTAAGTTATTAGGGAAAGTTATTAGGGTCATGGGGCCTGAGGAGAAGAGAAGTGGCAGAGATCAATTCCTTTAATAGTGATGTTGAGTTATTAGGAACCACCGTCTATTTGTGTGGTATGCCATGCCCCTCTTCCTGACTGGTAGTCATCACTGTTGGACTTGGCTGCTCTCCCACAGCCTGTCTGGTCTGTCACACCTGGATGTTTGGAAGGTGAAAAACCCCTATACTCTTTGGAATTCTGCATTGTTTTGTAGATTTTCGTAGCTGAATCAGAGCCATGAGTAAGGGGTACGAAAATAGAGCACTATTTTGGAAATTAGGTTCATTTAGCAGACTTTTAGAGAATGTAATTGCGTTTCTTTGTCAATGTTATCAAAACATAGCCAAGTAACCTAATTGATGTTGTCTAATGGGTTGGTGCTGAGGCTCTAGCCTATCTATCTCTGCTATGAGCACAATGGAGAAAACAACAAAGACAAGACATGAATGGGCGTCTGTTTCAGTGAAGTGCAGTGCTGTCTGTTGTCTCTGAGAGAGTCTCTCACTGGAGTAAATTAGGGAGACAGACAGTAGAGGTGACACTCTCTCCTCAGGAAGATGGGCCTGTTTTATCCAGCAGGCTTCAGAAAGTGGAAACTGAAGAAGAGGACATGGTTAGGACTCAGGAGCATCTTATATTCAGATATATTCATTGTTACAGCAGAGTTTTGTTTAGGATTATAGTCCAGAGCAGGGATGGAATTACATATTGTCTCTTGGGATACTCTAAAAATAGTGGACTGGACCAACATTGATATTTGTAACGTTTATGGGGGTGTCCTGGTAGCTCTGTAATTCGAACCCTGATCCAAAGTGTACAGACATCTAGTCCAGACCATAAAGAGGATGCTGTTTTTAACAGCAGAGATATTTGGAGAGAGGGCACACTTCCCTACCCTAACCACCAACAAGACTCCATATCTAGTTTCGATATCTCTGAAGTAGTAATGTTATCTGCTGTAGTCAGCACTCTTGGTCAAGTCAATCTTATTTTGATGTTGAAAACTCCCTATGAGGGAAACGGTCATACATACTGCACTCAGTCAACACTCTACTGCTGCACTTACTGTAATGAGAGACAGTCTGAGGAGGGGAAGCTGCTACTATAGCCTACTGTTGTGTTGATATGACATCATGCTTCTCTTTTCTCAGGGGTATACAGTGCCTTCGGGAAAGTATTCAGACCCCTTCCCCTTTTCCACATTTTGTTACGTTACAGCCTTATTTTAAAATTGATTAAATTAAAAAAAGTTCTACATCAATACACACAATACCCCATGATAATAAAGTGAAAACAGGTTTGTAGAGTCTTTGGCAAATTTATTAAAACTTAAAACAGAAATACCTTATTTACATAAGTATTCATACCCTTTGCTATGAGACTTGAAATTGAGCTCAGGTGCATCCTGTTTCCATTGATCATCCTTGAGATGCTTCTACAACTTGATTGAAGTCCACCTGTGGTAAATTGAATTGATTGGACATGATTTGGAAAGGCACACACCTGTCTACATAAGGTCCCACAGTTGACAGTGCATGTCAGAGCAAAAACCAAGCCATGAGGTCGAAGGAATTGTCTGTAAAGCTCCGAGACAGGATTGTGTCGAGGCACAGATCTGGGGAAGGGTACCAAAACATTTCTGCAGCATTGAAGGTCCCCAAGAACACAGTTTCCTCCATCATTCTTAAATGGAAGAAGTTTGGAACCACCAACACTCTTCCTAGAGCTGTCTGAATACTTATGTAAATGTAATCTTTCAGTTTTTTTGCTAAAATTTAGAAAAACCTGTTTTCGCTTTGTCATTATGGGGTATTGTGTGTAGATTGATGAGGGGATAAAACATTTTAATACATTTTAGAATAAGGCTGTAGCATAACATAATGTTGAAAAAGTGAAGGGGTCTGAATACTTTCCGAATGCTCTGTATAATAGTTGACTCAGGAGAAGTGCACATTGGATGAGTGTATGTATTTAAGTGCAGTGCTGTTCACCAGTCCCAAACAAAATACATTATTTCTGTTCTCTCCAGATATGTGCATACACACATTCAGCATGACAGTCACAATCTAGTGCATAAATGAGCAACAGTACTCTATATTCTGTACATAGAGCACTGTAGACATCGGTATGGGTATAAATACAGGCATGGTGGACAGATAAAACATTTAATGGAAGGTTGACCTTATTTATGGTCGTTTTCACTGTGAGAGGAGGAGAGGCTAGGGAGGAAGGATAATATTGAGGGGAAACTCGACTCAGGAAACATTAGAAAAGTTCCAAAGCAAATATCTGAAGCTCAAGAAAACCAGAAGTAAAACTGCCTTGGACCTTGTGTAGTACACTATACAATGAGCTCTCTGTCCATAAGAGAAACCGTGGTATATATATTTCTTTGTGCAGATTCTTGGGAAACATCTAGGTATGGTAGTGTACCCTAATAAAGTTATTACAACAACCGATGTAGCAAATAACATTTGTCCTGATAGTGAATGTAGTGAAGCTGAGGCCATAGGCACCCCTTTAAGAAAGGATGCATTAATGGATTAAAGCTGGCAGGGCCTGACAGCACACTCCCACTCACCATGCTTCCCCAACAGAATATGACGTTGTGCTCGTGTTCCCAATGTGCTGTAGCTTTTTTAAAGTCTTTTCTCAAGCCATAGAGAAGTTGTAGAGAAAATGTGACACTGAAATGTGGGAATTCATGTCATACCTGTATTATGTATTCAGTGGAGATCCAACTCTTGCAGGGTGAAATATCCTCCCTGTGCATAGCCCATCGAGATGTTGAGACTGTTGTTGATTGGCTATTTTGTGCTGGTAGCTTGTAAACAAGTCTGTTACTGTGCTTGTAATAATGGGGCCAGTAGGGTTTTACAGAAAATGAGGACAGAGGTAGCCTTTGCTTTCTCTCACTAACTTGTAATGAATGGAAAATTGGCCATTCCCAGAATGACATAGACTATCCCATTGGCCAAAACAAGTGACTACACTGCCTGGAAAGAGTATGGAGAGATTCCAACAGAAGCTTCTCATCAATACCCATTTTCCAAACACAGCTCATCATGAAACATACTCAATTTCCCCATAATCTGTCTTTATCATCAGCATACACAGCATCCCGTTGGGTTCAGACAAAGGTAATCTAAATTGAAATGTTATAGAGATTGCTTTTCATTGCTCACTGCTAAATGTTTTTTAATAAAAAGTAGTCTAATATCCCGCTAGCGTGCAAACCCAGTGAAAGCAAAGGAAATGGCACAACAGGATGTGGTTATGGATATGTGAATATCCAGCCAGGCTGGGTGAAACCACCCAATGTAATACAGTCATGTTTCCACAAGAGGGTAGAAAACACCTATGAATATGACATGCAATGGCTCTGAGAGGACACACCTGGATATAACAGAGAGGAATAGGCGAAGCGAGAGGTTTTACTCAGCCCAAAATATGTCCATGAAAATAAGCCCACGAAGTGAAGTATTTTCGTATGGAGGTCAATGAAAGTGTCGAATTTGGTCAACAAAAAAATGTAAGGTTAGACTTTATTTTAATAGTCCGTCTGTCGATGCTCTATCCAAATAAAGTGTGGCCAAATGTAATTACTAATTTGCTACGTGAGCTTATTTGATCGAATAGAAGTTTCATAATGATTGGGTTGTTACATGGCTTTTCGGCAACTTTTGGGGAAAAAACGACTTTATATCGGCGTTGTGCCTGTTCTTATAGAGATAGAGGACTCATCATGGACAAGGCTCGACATTAATACTTGTCCGCTTGTCCGGGACAAGTAAAACAATTGTCGGACAAGAAGAATATAGATTTAAGTTGTCCAAATGGACAAGTAAAAAACAATCACGCAAAAATCACAATATCAAACATTAGGTTACTCCGATCAGTATTGGATCAGTGTCCTCCGGATGCAATGTGTTGCACACTGTCCTCCCAATCTCAGCAGAGCGCATCTGAGTATAATATTGTAGGCTTGCATTGACAGGCCTTTACATCTTGCAGTCGCGAGATGCGTTTTTGAAATCAAAGCAGCCGCATGTGCACATTTGTTGATATTCATTGCTAGTTAGTGAGTTATTTGCCCAGTTACAGTAAATTCTGGTCAGCAATGAAAATCCTGTAAAAGTCATGGTGTGTGTATCACCTGCGTTCCAGTGGGCCATTACCAGAGGAGGGAGAGAGAGACATTTGCGCAGCAGGTAAAATAATGATATACAACAGACTAACTAGAATACCAGCCAAACTACACAATATGTTTTGAATTGGCTAACTCGCTAGGTGGGCTGGGCACCGGTAGGTGTATAACACTTAAATAAATCATATCAATCATGAACTATCTAGCTTTTAGCATGTATTAGTGTCATTGTCATGTCCATGTCCTAAAATAACTTTCCACCAGCACTCGTGTATAATCGCAAATGGCTGACATGCAGTTGATACGGGTGCACAGTTGATGAAACCAATGCTGCAAATTCCAGTTGTAAAACCGTTTCTCAAGCGCTCAAAATTCCAATACTGCCCATGTAATTCTGACAAAATTACAAGAATATTCCTAGATTAGGCTTATTGACAAGTAACTCTTATACTGTCAAGATCTCCCCTGAACACTGAATATTTTAACCTTATAAATAGATAAACATCTTAGTTAGATACCTTAGCCATTTGATCCCTGGTTCACTGAATGAGGGAATTATTTTATAAAGACATAAAAAGTATTTGGTTGTAATTGTAGGAGGCCAATCATGCTCCAGGAGATTTCAGGAGTGCTATTGGGTGTGCAGGCTTTTGCTCCAGCCTTGCTTGAACACAGCACATTGCAAAAATCAACTGCTCAACAGGACTTGGATAAGCTGACTCTGGTGTGTATTTTACTTTGTGGGGGTTAAGTGACTTGCTCAAGGCCACAACGGCAGGAGATACTGTATAATACATGGGATCAGACCAGCAGCCTTCCATTGTCAATACCAGTGATAATAATGAATTATTTTGTGAAGTAGTTACTTGCATAATACAAAACATTTTCAGTCATATTTTTGGCTTTTTTGGGGGGGGTACAAGTGACTTGAGCTTTCAGACAATTTAAAACATCTGTCCTACTTGGCTAAAAAAGTGAATGTCAAGCCCTGATTGATTTAGCCATTGAGGACTTCCACCATTTTAAAGTAGTCAACTGGGTGGGGATTCCTATGAGTTGGAAGCAATCAGCCAATGAAGAATAAGAAAATGTACTACCTTAAAATGGAGATGCCATGCTGTCACAGACACTATAATGGCACAGATACAAAGATGAGTCCTCTATCTATCTCTATGGCCAGTTGTTCACACGCTTATCTGCCCTCTCATTGGCTGGAATGGTCCACCCTCCTGCCTGCCTTCCATCTTTGAGGATATGTATTTCCATTGTTAGAGCGGACACATGTCTATCTTGTCAATATAATAGACACTCTTTGGCTATAATGAACTTCCTAATGAGCAACTTTGAATTGAATGCACCTTGTGAATACTCCATTGGGCAGAGGGACGCTCAGTTTGCTTTGAACGTTTGCTACGTTGCAGAAACGGTTTGTACGTTCAAAAGACTTTGAGGTACATTTGCTCCCATTTGGTGCCTTGATGCAATGAGTGACGTATTTAAACGACAGAGGCCATGATACAGCATTCCCCAACCTGGCCGTTCAGTTGAACGTTCCAGAACATAAAAACATACTGAACGCAGCCCTGGTGTGACAAGAATTTTTCAAACGTAGAAGTGACTGTTAGAAATAAGTAAAAAAGGCTGCGTTTACACAGGCAGTCCAATTCTGATATTTTTTCCACAAATTGCTATTTTGAACAACCACATCAGATCTTTCACATCAGGGCCCGGTTTCCCAAAAGCATCTTAAGGCTAGTTGTTAGAACCAACAATGGGCCCAGATCTTTTTCAGAGCTGATCTGATTTGTCAAAAGGTCAATTAGTGGAAAAATATCAGAATTGCCATTTAAGATAGCTCTAAAAGTTAAATAAGGTATCAAAATATAGCTTCGTGTTCATTTGACAGTCAAAATAGCTTCAGGGCTGGAGATCTTGATTAATGCGTTCATCTATCCAGTATTATAACCAGCACACCTGAGTCTCATCAGTCTCTAGTGCACACAACAGCTTTTTTGTTTTTCCCCCAAACAAATGCTTTTAATCACTCCTGTGTAGTTTGCTTGGGATCCACAAAGATATCCAGTAGCTCTTTCACAGAGGGGGAGAGTCAGTGTTGTGAAAAACAAGGAATTGTCTCCACCCATTTTGCCTCGGTTGTGCTCCCACCCTTCCCTGTAGGTGAGCTACCTGACCAAACTCTGGGGAGAGAGAGAGAGAGAGTGTGTGAAAGAGGTAGAGAAAGCCAGGAACAAAGGCAGAGAGTGAGAGAAACACAGACAAAAAGAGCTCTGTGTGGAGGGAAAAGGGGAAGAGAAAGGAACAGGTGGACCAGAGATTTGAGCTAGGCAGCTGTTGGGGGGGGGGTGGACTCTGAGGAACAGGGGTGTGCTCAGAGCTGTTGCAGACAGGTCGGACAAGTTTCTCCCCACAATACCTGTCGCTCTCACTTAAACACACCAGTTGGCAGGAAAAGGAAGTGAAGCAGAAAAGGGCTGAAGAAAAAGAGGGAGAGTTTTCCGGTCATTTTTAAGTTGACTACCAGAAAGGAATTTAAAGATGCCTGAGCAGCAATCCTATTACGGAAAGAATGGTAACTACTAACTGCTCCTACCCGATTTTAGTTTCATTAGAGCTTATGTGGTTTTACCTTTTTCAACCTTATGAAAAGCTGTTTGTGTCTTTTATGATGGCTGGTTTCGTTGTAGCTTAAGTTTGTTCTTGAAGTGAGAGAGTTTTTCTCACTGCTTGAATGTTTTAACGAATCTGTCAGTTGGAGCTTGTTAATGGGTGGTGTAATTTGTCTCTAGAGAAGAGCAACACTGGGTGAAACTAGACCTCTAGTATCGGCATTATGACAACATGGCTGACAATGGGTGTGGGTTAAACCTGCTGATTTACCCAGGTGTGTGGAGAAATGCAAGTGAACATTGTATCAATGTTTTCTCTCCTTTATCAAATGGTGCTGCATTGTGTGTGTATATAAGGACTGGACTGAAAAATTGGCAGGAAACATTGTTTGTTTTCAGCCCTGATAAAATATAAATGCATCAGCCACTGTTGTTTTGGGCAAATGTTGCTCCAGCCTACACTCCCTCTGCAGGCTGTTTCCACCATGTCTTTGAAGGGCATCTCAGGCTGATTATGCCCATTTAACACTTTAACATCCAGACTCTGTATCTCTGTGCTTGTGGACCTGCTGTGTCCAGTGGATTGGTGTTCTCTGGGAGCAGGCCCACTAAAATGCATGCTGCAATAGCACCCTGACCACTGCTCTGCATTATTAATGGCCGCCATGCTGAACATCATACTCTATAGTATCTAGTCTAGACCCAGTGGTTCAACCACCTTAAGACTGTGATTATTGATGTTCTGTGCAGTTGAGATTCACTATGGCTCAACTTGAGCACTTCTGACTGATTGTTATAACCGTACCTTTTCTCATCTAGGCCTAAATGTAGTTGACATTAATGCCTCCTTTTGGTCCTCTGAGGATTTAGAACTGGCAATGAGTGAATGTAGTTTGCTCATGACATATCCATTCCCTCCTTGTACAGTAACTGTAGTTAACTTTG
The DNA here is from genome assembly GCF_045679555.1 of Salvelinus alpinus. Lineage (NCBI taxonomy): Eukaryota > Metazoa > Chordata > Actinopteri > Salmoniformes > Salmonidae > Salvelinus > Salvelinus alpinus. Next base: position 42,092,807 of record NC_092086.1, read on the forward strand.
ATTGATGTGGGCTGATGGCAGATGTGGAGAGTCTGTAGTCTCTGTGCTCCTCCTCACCCTATTGGAACCCCAGGGGTCAAATCCAGGTTACACATTATATTGGGTATGAAAGGGAGAGGATATTGTGCACTGGTTTATAGCCTAGTTTAATTTGGGGAATGTTATCAAGTTAAGAAAATCAAGAAACATTAACAAGAACAAATGGAATGACATCAAACACATGGAAACCATGTTTGATGTATTTGATACCATTCCGCTCCAGCCCATCCTCCCAACTTAAGGTGCCACCAACCACCTGTGATGTAGATGACTACCTCAATTACCTCGTACCCCTGCACATCAACTAGGTAGTGGAACTCCCTGTATATAACAATGTTACTTTTTACTCGTTATTGTTATTCGGTATTCACTGTGTATTATTCCTTGTGCCACCATTTTTATATTTTATCTTAACTCTGCATTGTTGGAAAAGGACCCCCAAGTAAGCATTTGACTGTTAGTTTATGAAGCATGTGACAATAAAATGTGATTTGATGAATAGGTTGTGCCCACATGGTAGAGTCGCTGACCTCTGGTGACTGTTTTGTGGTACTGCAGGTTCTCATGTTGCAGAAGGGCTGCTTAGTCACTACAGAGGAATTTGTTGGGTTGCCAGGTGTGTCTGCCCTGAGGGAAAAGTAATCTGACCAACAGTAAAGGGAGCAGAATGTCGACGCGTGGGCAATCCACTCTGTTTACCCCATGAAATGTATAACTAGGAGGCAGACGCCACCACATGGAACAGTGTCAAAGTGCATCTTGGTTATTAAATGTCTTCTGACAGCCCTGCAGTGTGTACACTTTCATTCAAATTCTACGCTGCAAGCTATTTACCATCTGAAATGGTATTCCTACTGTATGTTTCAATATTTGCGTTCCTTCCATCTAGGTGAACCAAAAAAGTATGACCCCACCTTCAAAGGCCCCATCTATAACAGGTGAGAGGATTGCCAGTTCATCCACACTGTAGTCAGGATGGCACATAATTCACATCTAAAAACTATTGTTCCCATAACGTTTCCATGTCTCCCTCTCTCTTTACTCTAGGGGTTGCACTGACATTGTATGCTGCATCCTCTTCATTATTTGCATACTGGGCTATGTTGCAGTGGGAATTCTGGGTAAGTAAATGTGTCTTGTAGGCACAAACAAGCTTAACTGACCCCATATTAAGGACTTGGGTATACCCTGAGTCATGCCCTTAGGTATATCTCTGAGTGCTGCTCACCTAAAGCATGTCTGTGTGTTAAAGATGTCTGGTATTTGATTGTTTCTTTGTTGTTGATGGTTCCCTTCTTCCCTAGCCTGGTCCCAGGGAGACCCCAGGAAGGTGATCTACCCCACAGACAGCAGAGGACAGTTCTGTGGGCAGGCAGGCACTCCTCTGGAGTAAGTTCTGCCCTCACCATTCATGCACAGTGGAATAAATAACAGACAATCACTCACATGTGTTGATTGTCTCCATCATTCCCCCCTGGGCATACTCTCTCTTTAAACCTGCTCTTGTTCTCTGAACAACTGGTTGTGTGTGTATTGTAGGACGAAGCCCCTGCTGTTCTACTTCAACATCATGAAGTGTGCCAGTCCCATGGTGCTGCTGGAGTTCCAGTGCCCAACCACACAGGTGACCTGAACCTTTGTTTTCACTTGATACATTCTTGAACGCCATGTTATTTATGTATGCCTATGCACTTGTATTATCTTGTCTCATGTTAACATTTCTTTTGCCATCAGATGTGTGTGGAGAAATGCCCTGATAAGTTCATGACGCTCAATAAGGCCTACACCAATAAAGAGGACTTTAAGTATTATAAGAACTTCTGCAAGGAGGGTCTAGAGGGGCTGGTGAGTAGCATGTGAAGAGGAATCTGAGATAGGTGGCATAGTAGTTTTTCAAATCAACATGGATGACGATGTCAATAAAATGTCAAGAATGTGACAGTGTTTTGTTCTACAAAAATAGTGTGCCGAGTGGCAATTTAGTGTGAACAATTCAATCTTTGAATATACATTGCCGCACCAATGGTTGAGATACTAAGTGCTGATTGTTCATGTGTGTTTTAGACTGTAACACAGATCCTGAGTTCTAGCCTGTGTCCTGCCATGCTGATGCCAAGTAAACCCTGTAAGTACGCCTCTAGTCTATTTTGCTCCCCTATCCTGTCTACCTGCCCATCTTCCGTTCCTCTGAGTCGAACTCCCCAACCCTCCATCTGGCCAGCCCATCCTCCCCATTTCCAGAATTTGAAAAAAGTGAAAGACATTGTTTTACTGCTCTCCCTCATTGTCCTGTGTCTTCTCCTTCACCCCCCTTCCTCTTCCTCCAGTCACCCGTAGGTGCTTCCCTGCCCTGAGCCAGAAGGGAGGGGAGATCACCGTGGGAAATAAATCCACGTTTGAAGACGAGGAGGGGAAGAAGAGAGATGCCAAAGATCTGGTGGCGGTGGTCAAGTGAGTCCATATAATTTGCATGATGTTTTCTTGTGATGGGTGCTAGTGCTACATCTACAATCAGCATTGGTCACTGTATTTTCTTCTATAGGAATGCCACAGTGGTCATTGAAGCTCGACAAGTGGCCATGAAGATCTTTGAGGATTACACCCAGTCCTGGTACTGGATCCTAATGTAAGTCAGCATCTTCCCTTTGACACTATTGTGCAGTAATGCATTCACACTGAATTCCAAAGCGCTTGATCAGCAAAGAGTCAGTTATGATCGCAGTGCTAGCTGCGCCACCAGAGTCTCTGGGTTCGCGCCCAGGCTCTTTCGCAGCCGGCCGCGACCGGGAGGTCCGTGGGGCGACGCACAATTGGCCTAGCGTCGTCCGGGTTAGGGAGGGTTTGGCCGGTAGGGATATCCTTGTCTCATCGCGCTCCAGCGACTCCTGTGGCGGGCCGGGCGCAGTGCGCGCTAACCGAGGGGGCCAGGTGCACGGTGTTTCCTCCGACACATTGGTGCGGCTGGCTTCCGGGTTGGAGGCGCGCTGTGTTAAGAAGCAGTGCGGCTTGGTTGGGTTGTGCTTCGGAGGACGCATGGCTTTCGACCTTCGTCTCTCCCGAGCCCGTACGGGAGTTGTAGCGATGAGACAAGATAGTAATTACTAGCGATTGGATACCACGAAAATTGGGGAGAAAAGGGGATTAAAAAAAAAAAAGAAAAAAAAAGAGTCAGTTATGGAGCCACTAAAGTCTTGTTTTTGTGTCGGGGTTCAGAGGGTTGGTGATTGCCATGCTCATCAGTCTCATCTTCATCGTCCTCCTGCGCTTCCTGGCCGGGATCATGGTGTGGGTCATGATCGTCATGGTGATTCTGGTCATTGGATACGGTAAAGACCAGTTCAACAGAAGTCCCATTTTTTAGTTGTTTCTTAATGTTCATGTCTCTAAGAACTCTATAATCAACAAAGCCATCTCCTGTGTCCCTTTCCCATCTCTCTATCTAAATGCTGTACTTCCCTCTTGTGGCCATGCTCTGTATTGCACCACAGGCATCTTCCACTGCTCCATGGAGTATGTTAGCCTGAAGTCAGAGGCAGGCTCTAATGTCACTCTAAAGGACCTGGGCTTCCAGACAGACTTCTCTGTGTACCTGCATATCAGACAGACCTGGCTGGCCTTCAGTAAGTTTCTCCACTAACTTCCTCTCAACCTTAGTGTGGCTCAGGAGGTATATACCTGGGCCAATACATTAGAGTTATACTGTATATCACGAAGCAGGATCAATGTTAGCCAGGTAACTTTTATAAACCCTTAGATATAATGCATTGCAGTGTTATTGCAAGCATAAACTGATACCAAGGACTACTAGGATTCCTGTATAAATGGTCGTGACTGAATTCTCCATTTGGTTTTTATGCCTTTTCTCTCTCCCGTTCTCTTAGTTATTATTCTGGCCATTGTGGAGGTCATCATCATTTTGCTGCTCATCTTCCTCAGGAATAGAATCCTCATCGCTATCGCTCTCATCAAAGAAGCCAGCAGGTCAGGAAACGGGAGTGCTCTCTGCACTTGCAGCCTTTTCTAATGGGATTGGATGGGAAATGGATCATTGAATGCTAGATCATTGTGGTTTAAATGGGGACATAATACATAGATGGTGGATAAGACCTTTCTAGTGCTAAACTGTGATGTTTTGTTTACAGGGCCATTGGGTATGTGATGTCAGCCCTGTTTTACCCCTTGTTCACCTTTGCCCTCCTATCCATTGTCATCGCCTACTGGGCCGTCACCGCTGTGTATCCTTCATGTTTGGAGAAAAATGACTCATAGGCTTGAGTAACTCAACATGCTCTTCTGAATGATTGATGTGTATTTGCTGGAATTTGTAGTTCTGAGTCATACTATAGTCCTTGACAGCCTCTGGCCAGGTTCCTGTCCACCTCCAATCAGCCCATCTATAAGGTGTTCAATGATACGGCCTGCAATCACTCCAGGAAAATCTGCGATCCAGCTGTGAGTCCTGCTTTTCCGTTAGCCTATGCAATATGTCACCATCTAACAGCCTGATCTTAATTGGAGAGACATTGAACCATCGGCTCACATCCCATGATAAAAGTGTATACAATGGATAGAATGTCAACGGTTGATTCTTCTCTACCTGTCTCCTCCAGAACTTCAGCACCTCCAGTATGAAGGCGGAGTGCCTAAAGTCGACGTGTCTGTTTGCCTACTACGGTGGAGAGACGGTCTACCACAAGTACCTGATCGGCCTGCAGTTCTACAACGTCTTCCTGTTCTTCTGGTGTGCCAACTTTGTGACAGCGCTGGGTCAGATGACCCTGGCTGGGGCCTTTGCCTCCTACTACTGGGCCTTGGTCAAGCCTGACGACATGCCTGCCTTCCCCATCTTCTCATCCCTTGGCAGATCACTCAGGTGTGTGTGACTGTTTACGTTCCTGTTCCTAACCAAGTTGGGTGTTCAGATATGTACATAATGCTCTGTTGCATATGTGGGTATCTTAACGCCATTTAATAAGGTTGGTTAGTGACATCTCACTCCCCTGCTCAGGTATCACACAGGTTCCCTGGCGTTTGGCTCTCTCATCCTCTCCATCATCCAGATCATCAGGGTTCTGCTGGAGTACATCGACCACAAGCTCCAAGGTGAGCCATAGATCCTGTATTAGCAGTACTACGGTATGCTGATATTAACACAGCTGTCATTGTATATCCTCATCAGACTTTACACTAGCTGTGTATGAATGTTGGGTTTTTTAGTACTCGTGTTGTCTCTGATTTGGTTCTGCCCTACTGTCTGTTATTCTCCCCTAAAGGAACCCAAAATAAGTGCACAAAGTTCCTACTGTGCTGTCTCAAGTGCTGCTTCTGGTGCCTGGAGAAATTCATCAAGTTCATCAACAGAAATGCCTACATTATGGTGCGTGTACTACCTGTTTGTGTGCACCTGCTATGACCAATGTCACCCAGTTAAATGCATGTCATATTGGATATAATTAATTTCAGAGGAGCTTTGTCACCTGGATCATCTGTCGCTGTTAACTGTGGGGAAAATGTTTGGTTTATGTTTGATTATGAATTTAAGTCTGCTGCCTCTAGGTGGCGATATATGGCAAGAACTTCTGCACGTCTGCCAAAGATGCCTTCTTCCTCCTTATGAGGAACATGATCAGGTGAGTGAGTGTGCTGTCTCTTAATGTTTGTGTTGACTTAATGAACTTTACAAAATGGACTATGATCCATCACAACGTATCACTGTTTGACCTTGCAGGGTAGCCGTCCTGGACAAGGTGACAGACTTCCTGTTGTTCCTGGGCAAGCTCCTCATCGTGGGGCTTGTGGGTAAGTGAGGCTGTTTCTACTGGAAACATGATGAACAATAACACACTCTCAGTAGGGCCAGTCTTCTAATGATTGTATTTAGTTTTATTACGTTTCACTGTTGACAACCAGTGGTGCTATTGGATGAGAACTCTTCCGTCCTGTTTCCCAGGAATCTTTGCGTTCTTCTTCTTCTCTGGGAGGGTGAAGGCCTTTGAGAACACAGCGCCCAACCTCCACTACTACTGGGTTCCCATCCTGGTGAGTAGCATAGCCATGCTCCGGGTCTGGTGGGTTATGTACAAAGACATGTAGTTTAATCTATGATTTAAATGTAGCTGAGTGTAACCTACGGTGTTGTGTATAGTAATGGTTGGAGTGTGTTTCTCTCCTCAGACGGTGGTGGTTGGTTCCTACCTTATTGCCCACGGCTTCTTCAGCGTGTACGCCATGTGTGTGGACACACTCTTCCTCTGCTTCTGTGAGTAACAGTAGAACCATCCCCCTCTTGTTTTACGCATTGTCATTCCCCCACGAACACAAGGTACCAGTGGTGAGAAGGTAAAGGATTATGGTGCACACAGTATACTTAGGAAATGGCTGCCTCGTGTTGGCAACTCTTTTACATCTCAAAGCTTTACTAAAAGTTTTAAGTCAAGATGTTCCAATGTGTCTAAAGTTCATGTTGTCCTGAAACGGTGACCTCCTCTCCCTTTCTTCATGACCTCTTTCACTGCTAATGGTGTTGGGCTGCCACTAATTATGAATTGCATGACGATATTCTGGTATTCTTCATAATGCTTTATTGCTAAGTTATCCTAACCCAGCTATCTAGGACTATTGTTAACTTGCTGGTTGCAGACAATGGGGAAGTTTAGGTGTTGATCTATTAATTTAAAATGCGAATGGGTGCTTTTGCTGGGAATTTTGACTGACTTTCTCTTTCTCTCCCTTCTCGATTCATATTGTTTTCCTCCATCTCCCTTACTAATGCCACCCTTCACCTTCATCATCCTGTTTTCCAATCAACCATCCCATGACCCCATTTAACACACACACACACACACACACACACACACCCACATAGGCGAAGACCTGGAGAGAAATGATGGCTCTCTGGCAAGACCGTATTACATGTCAGCTTCGCTCCATGACATTCTGTTGGAGAACAAGGCTGTGGAGGAGACCGAGGAGCCAACCCAGTCCTCTCCACATCAGCCAGACGACCAAGACGTCCAGCTGAAACAATAGCAGCCTCCGATGCAGGGGAAAGACGAGGACGTTTAGGAGTAGTCATAGCAAAGACACTGTGAATGAGATCGCCACCTGCAGATCTGTCTTGTAGAAATGGGCATGCTACTGTTCATGATTGGTAGATCGACATCAAGGCCTGAATTTGGACAAGTCAACTGCTTGACCAGTGTCTTTCCTTCTCCCTATAGAAACGTGTGTGTGTGTGTGTATATATTGTGCTCTTAATGGTTGGAGTTGGCAAATGATAGTAGTTTCATTGATTTGGAAAAAAGAGACCGACCCATAAACAATGCTAGGGATTCCACTGATGTTTTAGTGAACATGTTGCAGTTCTGACATTGTTGCTAGAAGGGAAACACTGTCAGCCATAGGAAACAATGTGCCTAATTGAATAACTATCCATTTTGGTCTGATGTATTGAACCGCCTACAGATATCACATTGTTTACAGTTAAAGCATTCAAAAGATCTCTGCAATGCTACCATCTTTACTATTACTGCTATCAGTGCATTGTTAAAATGTTGATATTTTCAATGATCTATAAAAGCCATATGTAGTTTTGTATATACTGAAATGTATTTCTTAGTTCTGCTTGTGAGGGAAGCGACTCCATTTTTGTTCTGTAAAGCAATGCAATCAGATCCCTCATTGCCTTGAAATATTTGCCTGTCAGCAAGGTCTGTTTGACGAACTCCTAGGATCTATGAGCATTAACTGAATGCAGTTTCTCTTTCCTCTCTCTTTCTTGTGCATGTTGGTAGTATGTCTGCTAGTGATTAAAGCTGCCAGTCTTTCTGTTATTTGTCTTTCCTCCTCATTCTCTTTCTGCATTGTGTTGATGGGGAACAAGCTAAGGTAACAAACTTCCTTTTGGGTTTGACTAGGCAAGCTTTACCAATTCTGTCAAAAGCAGGCAAATTATATGTTTTGTAGGATGACATGTTAAATGACTTAAAGCACTTCTGTTTAACTTGGCGTAATCTTTGAAGCTTTGCTAATCCATCACAAGTTGGTTCTGATCTGGCCCCTGCTTGGAAATGTAACAATGTTCAAGTTTTTCCTTTTGAAATCATTTCATATTTTTGTCTCATGATGTTTTTCTTGATTCTTCAGTGGAGGACCTGGAGAGGAACGATGGCAGTGCGGAGAGACCCTACCTGATGTCTGACCGCCTCCTCAAAGTCCTGAATAAGAAGAACAAGCCTGAACCAGCAGAGTAGAGCTCTCCCATGTGGTGTGGAGGAGGGCAAAAGCTCTGTGTACAGGTGTGTAATTGTATATAGCGGAGTATGCTTTAAAGACTGGGTTGTCCAAGGACCTCATGCTGTCACTCATCCAGTACCTATGTGGCAATCTGTTGTCAGAAGTCCAAACAATCGCTGCTGTCTGCTGTGGTCGAGTGAGGCGTATAAATCCAAAATTAAATTTTAATACTGCATGCAGAGTGCTTCTTACAAGGATGTTTTTTCCCAATTTCATTCAGTTATTTGGTTTTGATGAATTCATAGTTTTTGTCTAAGTATATTTTGATGACCTCATTTTCAAAAACCAGCAACCAAATGTGGTTCTTATTGAATATAGCTGAATGTTACTGTAATCAGACCAGCTGTACACCAGTATGTTATGAGCATGCTTTGTTATGAATGTTACTTGGTGTGTTACATGAAGGTGAGCACAGAACTGATCTATTTAGTAAAGTATTTTAGACATTTACATAAAGCAGCATGTTTGTATGTAACCTATGCAATTATTTTAATACATGCAGTACTAAGACATACATTTTATACTTGTTTGAAATTGTATAACTACTTTATATTTGTTACAATATTTTCTCCGCTTTGTCATTACCAAAGCCTCTTTTTTAACCCGCTGTTAAACGTCAATGCTTGCTCTCTGTTATAATTGCCATGGAATGAGCGGGAAAGAAATGTATTAAGATGGTGTGAAGCTGAAAGCAGGGGAAAATATGGGTTGTGGATCTGTTAAGTGCCTGTGGAGTTCTGAAACTAAAATAAAAGTTTTGTACATTTAGTCCTGTGTGTGTGACTGCCTGCCAGGGCAGATAGTCAGTTAAACTGTTTTAATGGTCAACTGTGGATCCTCACGGCTCTCTGAATGGCGCAAGTAAAGCATCTATAAACAGAATGAACTGTTCTACAGACAATCAATTATACAGTTGAAGTTGGAAGTTTACATACACCTTAGCCAAATACATTTAAACTCAGTTTTTCACAATTCCTGACATTTCATCATAGTAAAAAATTCCCTGTCTTAGGTTAGTTAGATTCACCACTTTATTTTAAGAATGTGAAATGTCAGAATAATAGAGAATTATTTATTTCAACTTTTTTCTTTCATCACATTCCCAGTGGGTCAGAAGTTTACATACACTCAATTAGTATTTGGTAGCATTGCCTTGAAATTGTTAAACTTGGGTCAAATGTTTAGGGTAGCCTTCCACAAGCTTCCCACAATAAGTTGGGTGAATTTTGTCCCATTCCTCCTGACAGAGCTGGTGTAACTGAGTCAGGTTTGTAGGCCTCCTTGCTCGCACACGCTTTTTCAGTTCTGCCCACACATTTTCTATAGGATTGAGGCCAGGGCTTTGATGGCCACTCCAATACCTTGATTTTGTTGTCCTTAAGCCATTTTGCCACAACTTTGGAAGTATGCTTGGGGTCATTGTCCATTTGGAAGACCCATTTACGACCAAGCTTTAACTTCCTGGCTGATGTCTTGAGATGTTGCTTCAATATATCCACAATTTTCCTCCCTCATGATGCCATCTATTTTGTGAAGTGCACCAGTCCCTGCTGCAGCAAAGCACCCCCACAACATGATGCTGTTGGGGGTGACAGCTTGCAAGCCTCCCTTTTTCCTCCAAACATAACGATGGCCAAACAGTTCTATTTTTGTTTCATCAGACCAGAGGACATTAATCCAAAAAGTATGATCTTTGTCCCCATGTGCAGTTGCAAACTGTAGTCTGGCTTTTTTATGGCAATTTTGGAGCAGTGGCTTCTTTCTTGCTGAGCGGCCTTTCAGGTTATGTCGATATAGGACTCGTTTTACTGTGTATATACAGTGGGGAGAACAAGTATTTGATACACTGCCGATTTTGCAGGTTTTCCTACTTACAAAGCATGTAGAGGTCTGTAATTTTTATCATAGGTACACTTCAACTGTGAGAGACGGAATCTAAAACAAAAATCCAGAAAATCACATTGTATGATTTTTAAGTAATTCATTTGCATTTTATTGCATGACATAAGTATTTGATCACCTACCAACCAGTAAGAATTCCGGCTCTCACAGACCTGTTAGTTTTTCTTTAAGAAGCCCTCCTGTTCTCCACTCATTACCTGTATTAACTGCACCTGTTTGAACTCGTTACCTGTATAAAAGACACCTGTCCACACACTCAATCAAACAGACTCCAACCTCTCCACAATGGCCAAGACCAGAGAGCTGTGTAAGGACATCAGGGATAAAATTGTAGACCTGCACAAGGCTGGGATGGGCTACAGGACAATAGGCAAGCAGCTTGGTGAGAAGGCAACAACTGTTGGCGCAATTATTAGAAAATAGAAGAAGTTCAAGATGATGGTCAATCACCCTCGGTCTGGGGCTCCATGCAAGATCTCACCTCGTGGGGCATCAATGATCATGAGGAAGGTGAGGGATCAGCCCAGAACTACACGGCAGGACCTGGTCAATGACCTGAAGAGAGCTGGGACCACAGTCTCAAAGAAAACCATTAGTAACACACTACGCCGTCATGGATTAAAATCCTGCAGCGCACACAAGGTCCCCCTGCTCAAGCAGGCGCATGTCCAGGCCCGTCTGAAGTTTGCCAATGACCATCTGGATGATCCAGAGGAGGAATGGGAGAAGGTCATGTGGTCTGATGATTCAAAAATAGAGCTTTTTGGTCTAAACTCCACTCGCCGTGTTTGGAGGAAGAAGAAGGATGAGTACAACCCCAAGAACACCATCCCAACCGTGAAGCATGGAGGTGGAAACATCATTCTTTGGGGATGCTTTTCTGCAAAGGGGACAGGACGACTGCACCGTATTGAGGGGAGGATGGATGGGGCCATGTATTGCGAGATCTTAGCCAACAACCTCCTTCCCTCAGTAAGAGCATTGATGATGGGTCGTGGCTGGGTCTTCCAGTATGACAACGACCCGAAACACACAGCCAGGGCAACTAAGGAGTGGCTCCGTAAGAAGTATCTCAAGGTCCTGGAGTGGCCTAGCCAGTCTCCAGACCTGAACCCAATAGAAAATCTTTGGAGGGAGCTGAAAGTCCGTATTGCCCAGCGACAGCCCCGAAACCTGAAGGATCTGGAGAAGGTCTGTATGGAGGAGTGGGCCAAAATCCCTGCTGCAGTGTGTGCAAACCTGGTCAAGAACTACAGGAAACGTATGATCTCTGTAATTGCAAACAAACGATTCTGTACCAAATATTAAGTTCTGCTTTTCTGATGTATCAAATACTTATGTCATGCAATAAAATGCTAATTAATTACTTAAAAATCATACAATGTGATTTTCGGGATTTTTGTTTTAGATTCCGTCTCTCACAGTTGAAGTGTACCTATGATAAAAATTACAGACCTCTACATGCTTTTTAAGTAGGAAAATCTGCAAAATCGGCAGTGTATCAAATACTTGTTCTCCCCACTGTAGATACTTTTGTACCTGTTTCCTCCAGCATCTTCACAAGGTTCTTTGCTGTTGTTCTGGGATTGATTTGCACTTTTCGCACCAAAGTACGTTCATCTCTAGGAGACAGAATGCGTCTCCTTCCTGAGCGGTATGGCGGCTGTGTGGTCCCATGGTGTTTATACTTGTATATTATTGTTTGTACAGATGAACGTGGTACCTTTAGGCGTTTGGAAATTGCTCCCAAGGATGAACCAGACTTGTGGTCTACAATTTTTTTCTGAGGTCTTGGCTTATTTCTTTTGATTTTCCCATGATGTCAAGCAAAGAGGTACTGAGTTTGAAGGTTGGCCTTGAAATACATCCACAGGTACACCTCCAATTGACTCAAATGATGTCAATTAGCCTATCAGAAGCTGATAAAGCCATGACATTTTCTGGAATTTTCCAAGCTGTTTAAAGGCAGAGTCAACTTAGTGTATGAAACTTCTGACCCACTGGAATTGTGATACAGTGAAATAATCTGTCTGTAAACAATTGTTGGAAATATTACTTGTGTCATGCACAAAGTAGATGTCCTAACCGACTTGCCAAAACTATAGTTTGTTAACAAGAAATTTGTGGAGTGGTTGAAAAATGAGTTTTAATGACTCCAACCTGTGTATGTAAACTTCTGACTTCAACTGTATATCATTGAAAGAACAGCTCAGCATAGCTCATTCTGCAGAAGGTGACGGAGTTCTAAGGCATCTCCATACCTCTCCCAGTCCCAATGCTGGCTCTGCGTCAGGTGCTTACTCATCTGGCTAGGAACCATTATGATCCAAGAAGCATCCATCGTCCTTGGCACCAGCATGACTGACTTTGTCTTGGCATTGTCCCAACAGGACTTTACATAAAACGTATACTGGCAGCACCATAGACTACAATTGAGTCATTGTATAACATATTAGAGATGACTCGATCAGGCTTTCGGGCATATGTTCAGTGACCTCACATAGGCTTGTGATTATTTAGGTCATAACCTATGGACGTCTGTGGTTCCTCCATGGGACTCTATGATTGAACTGTGGATGTATCCTGGGTCAAATACGTTTCTGTGAGGTGCTGACAGAGCCAATGCACCTTCTCAGCTCACTCAATTCAGGAAATAACTTGATCCTATCCACTCTAGAAAAAAGGGTTCCAAAAGGGTTCTTCTGCTGTCTTCATAGGAGAACCCTTTCTGGTTCCATGTAGAACCATCTGTAGTACGGGTTCTACATGGAACCCAAAATGGTTATACCTAGAACCTTTTAGGTTCTGGATAGCACCTTTTTTCCCCCTAAGCGTGTAGCCTAAAATATGCATTCATAAATGCCTGAATAATGCAAAATTGAATTTAATAGGTCGGCCATTTATTGTGCCATCTATTGAAGTCTTTTCATGAAAGGTCTTTGTGTAACAATATTTTGTAACCTACTATGAAAGGTCGTCCCTTTAGTCCCATATTTAGTCTTTACATAAACAAAGGCCAATAAAAGCATATCAGTTCAACAAAATGCATTGTGCTCTATTACCATGGAACAAAGCCTTTTCAATAGAGTATGTCTCAAGTGATAATCACAAGACTTTGTTTCCCTCTGGTGCTCTGGTACGTCACGCCAGTCCTACAGCACAATAATGGGGTGTTTAGTGAGTAAGAGGAGGACACTTCCCCCAGAGGCAACTCAGCTTAATAGGAACAAAACTCCATTGTAATAAGTGGTGCTATTCTTTTCTCAAACCCTTTAGCGAAAACGTAATCAAGTTGTCCAGTTTATATTGGCTGGCTGGACCACATGATCATATCACAGTGGCTTTTATGTAACAACTAAGTGTGTATCTTGTTTGGAATCAAACAGGGCAACAATGTCGAAGGGATGCTGGTGGCTGTGTGCGTCAGCATTGCAGAGGTCTGAGTCAATCACGGTATTATGGATTCCTCTCATTCTTGTCCGAGTGGACCTAGAGGGCTACAAAGTCATCATTAGAGGTACAGGCCTTGAGACAGTCTGGCATGCACTGAATGTGGTGGCATCTGCTTCAGAAATGTCAAGTACCTGATGATGCTATTTAGGATTATAAATGAAGGATTATTACATGCAAACATGCCACTGTTGACCAGCACTTCCTTATACAAAATGCTAAGAGATTTATGCCAACAGGGAGAAGAGAAAGGATTCACCTTCTGTGTAATCATGAGGAATGTTCAGACCGGTATTCAGCACGCAGTGTGACTGCAGCAGGCATACCACTGTTTATATGCAAAAAAACAAAAAAAAGTTGACCTCATTCAGCAGGAATTTATCTAAGACACGCTCAACTTGCTGTCATTGTCACGTGTAGAGCTTCATCTGCACTATGGGTTAAGGACTCATCTCTACATTAGATCACTTTAGAGATCTGAAACCTCTTGATTTTAGTGAGAGTGAACTATCCTAAAATGTCTCTTTTTACTAATTGTACTGTTTTGGATTGTTACATGATGTAAGTAATAGGTTCCCCATCCAACCATACAGTTCACTCCCCCCATTGGGGGTTAGGGCACTGCTTAAACTGCTGCCAATTGCAGAACTTAGTGACTTAAACGCAATTAGGCCATACACAAGAATCATGGGAAAACACTGCAATTTTTTTTTTAAACCTTTATTTAACTAGGCAAGTCAGTTAAGAACAAATTCTTATTTTCAATGACGGCCTAGGAACAACAACTGCCTTGTTCAGGGGCAGAACGACAGATTTTTACGTTGTCAGCTTGGGGATTCGATTTTGCAACCTTTCGGTTACAAGTCCAACGCTCTAACCACTAGGCTACCTGCCGCCCTGTATGTAGGGGCCATGTGTTCTCAGCCACACAGGTCAACCACAATGGTCAACCCTCAGTCACGACTCATGAGCCTCAGCTGTGGCAGCACTTTCTCTCCACAGGTAGGAATGTGTTGACTGTAAACTCCACCTAACGCTCAACCACATTCCACTTAACTTCAAATGTCAAAATGATGTCTAGCCCTCTACAAACACCATCCTATATTCTAAGAAAATGCATTGACGTCATCTGATGTCAGATGCCCATCGAACATCTGACTGCTAAAACTGCAAATAAGGTTTAGAGGAAGACATTGTAATGGAGCCAAGACAGTCGTGAAGAGGGCACGACAACACCCTTCCCCCTCAGGAGACAGAAAAGATATAGCATGGGTCCCCAGATCCTCAAAAAGTTCAACAGCTGCACCAACAAGAACATCCTGACGGGTTGCATAACCGCCTTGTAGGGCAACTGCTCAGCATCTGACCATAAGGCGCTACAGAGGGTAGTGTGTACGGTCCACTACATCACTGGGGCCAAGCTTCCTGCAATCCAGGACCGATATACTAGGCGGTGTCAGAGAAAGGCCCAAAAATGCTCCTTAACAGTTTCTACCCCCAAGCCATAAGACTGCTGAACAATTAATCAAATCCCCCCCCCCTTTGTTTTTACACTGCTGCTACTCGCTGTTTATTGGTACCCCCTGTATATAGCCTTGTTATTTTATTGTGTTACTTTTTATTTAAATGTTATTTTATTTAGTAAATATTTTCTTAGCTCTAATTCTTGAACAGCATTGTTGGTAAAAGGCTTGTAAGTAAGCATTTCACAGTAAGGTCTACACCTGTTGTATTTGGTGCATATGGCAAATAAAATTTGATCATTTTTGACTATTCCATTGGTCCTCCTTAGGAGAGGTCTCCTGCAGCCCGGGGCACCGGGTCATGCAAGTGAACTCCTCCAGTATTTTCCCAGAGAACATGGTGCCACCACGTGTTAATAGGCAAGCATAGGGAGCATGAATTGTTGACATAATTGTAATCCCAAAAAAAAAAACTCAAGTAAGTCATGACACAATCAATTACCAAACTCAGTTTTGAACAAGATGTACTTTATGACCAAATTATCCTATTTACACTTTATAGTAAATTTTGACACTAGAATTACTGTTTCTGACTCATATCGATGCCACATAGGCCGTTCAAAACCAGAGAAGTTGGTTCTAAGGGGCAGTTGACCTTTAAAGGGAAAGTCATCCAAAAGTAAGTAATCAGAGTAATCAGATTACGTTACTGAGTTTGGGTAATCCAAAAGTTACGTTACTGATTACAATTTAGGACAGGTAACTAGTAACTGTAACGGATTACATTTAGAAAGTACTACCCAACCCTTACACAACCAGCTTCGTGAGGCACTTGTATATTAATAGGAGAAGAATCAAGTTCAAGTTTCCGCTTTATTTGTCCCAGAGGTAGTACAAACAATGCTAGTGCATCAGTCATGGGCTGACAGCCATCAATATAAATATAAACAATACTAATGATCAACATTAGCAGCAGCAATAGTACAACCTACAACATCTAAAGTATCATACTGTGTAATGACCTATACAATCAGTAATAACAATTACTGTGTAATAACATACAATCAGTAATAATACTTACTGTGTAATAACATACAATCAGTAATAATACTTACTGTATAATAACATCCAATCAGTAATAATTGCTGTGTAATAACTATACAATCAGTAATAATTATTACTGTGTAATGACCATACAATCAGTCGGAATAATGTCTTAATTTTCCTTCAAAACAAACTATTAGATGTCTGTTCTGGAAAGAACAGTTATTTGATAGGTTACAGAACCATACCTACCAAGAACAATGTTGTAATTTCTTTAACTTCCCATAACCTAATTTGTAGATGACACATTAATAACAGATAAATGGAAGGTCCTGACGCCAACAGGTACAGGTTTAGAGCCCTAGGCTGATATATGGTGAAATATTAAATAGTTAATCAGATACAGTATGGATGTAATGCCCCTCCAACAAACGTCACTGATTTTAAAGCACTATTTGGCAGACATGGATTGAGTGGGTGACAAGTTTTTTCATGAAAGTTCTCTGGAAAGGTGAGCATCTGTGCAAATATCTGTTATTGCAACTCACTGAGAAACACTCTCTTTCCATTCCATGACACACATGTTACACAAGTAGCCCTACATTGTAGGCTTTGTTGGCATAGTCTTTCTGGGGTGACCAGCTCTTTAGCTTATGGGCATTGAAAGAAAATGTGTCAATTTGATGTGCCATGTCTATGCAGTGTAATCGCAATTCTATCCATGGAGGGAGACTCAGACTGAAAGTCAGACTTCAAAAGGCCCGTTGAAGGAACTAGTTGGGTCAATCTAATTCATCTTTCACTCCTGAGATGAGTGTCTGATCTTATGTGTGAAAAGAATCGCTGGAACAGAGTCAAACACATTGTTTCCATGTGTTTGGTATCATTCCATTGGTCTCATTCCAGCCATTACAATGAGCCCGTCCTCCCATTGCTCTTCCCACCAGCCTCTTCTGGTCTTCACATACACGACAGCCTTGGTAAAAGAGACCCAACAGATTTACTTGAACATTTAGTGGAGAAGAAATGTTGTCCACTGAACCTGTTTTTGCTGTTAATCACTGAGTGCACAAAACATTAGGAACACCTTTCTAATATTGAGTTTCACCTCCTTTTGCCCTCAGAACAGCCTCAATTAGCTGAGGCATGGACTCTACAAGGTGTCGAAAATGTTCCACAGGGACGTTGGCCCATGTTGACTCCAATGCTTCCCACAGTTGGGTCAAGTTGGCTGGATGTCCTTTGGGTGGTGTTCCATTCTTGATACACACAGGAAACTGTTGAGCGTGAAAACCCAGCACCTACAACCATACCCCGTTCAAAGCCCTTAAATGCCTCTCTTTTGCCTCTCTCATTCGCTCTCTGAATGGCACAAATACACAATCCATGTCTCAATTGTCGTCTGGGTTAGTGTTTGGCCGGGGTAGACCGTCATTGTAAATAAGAATTTGTTCTTAACTGGCTTGCCTAGTTAAATAAAAAAAGAAAGTATCTACCCTGGAAATATAAGACTGATGGTCATCAAAGGCCATTCTGTCATCGCTGTCAAATTGTAAAATCGAATTCCAGATTAGGATTGGGATTGATTGAGCATGTTTGATTTGTTGTCTATCTAAATCAGGGATGGGAAACTCCATCCCCAGCTGACACACCTGACTTCAATTATCAACTAATCATGGTCTTGCAATTAGTTTAATCAAGTGTGATAGCTAAAGTGCTGGGGGAAAGTGTGACACCAATCAGAACCCAGAGGACGGGAGTTGGTCATCCCTGATCTAGGTCTACATGTGTACGTGGTTTGCTTTCCCTACTCAAGTCTATGAGGCGGGAACCCCACTGGCAGCACTTGTAACCATTATAAACATCTTCCAGCCTTGGAGAATGTGTAAGGCAACAAGATCTAAGTGTTAGTCATCCTCCCAATTGTGAAAAATATTTGTATGATGTAAAACCAAAAAAAAATCATTATTAGAACTACAAATATAATACATTTACTGTTATATTTTCAGCAGATGTCAACACTACAGTTCTGCACTGATAATTTAATTACTATGTAGACAAAATACTTACCTGTCACGTCCTGACCATAGAAAGCCTTTATTTTCTATGGTAGAGTAGGTCAGGGCGTGACTAGGGAGGTTAGTCTAGTTTATATTTTCTATGTGGGGTTCTAGGTTATTTTTTCTATGTTCGGGTTTTGGTATGATTCCCAATTAGAGGCAGCTGGCTATCGTTGTCTCTAATTGGGGATCATACTTAAGTAGCATTTTTTCCACCTGTGGGTTATGGGATATTGTTTATGTTTAGTTGCCTGTTAGCACTGCATTGTTGTCACGGTTCCTTTATTTGTTTTGTCTTTGCTTAAGTTTCTCTTTATTCATAAAAATTATGTGGAACTCAAAGTACGCTGCGCCTTGGTCCGACCATCATTTCAACGAATGTGACATCACCAAATATGATTCTATCTTTCAGCTACAGGAGACTCTAATAACAAGTCTCAAAAGTGGAGTCTCTACGCTTAGAAAACAGCACCTACATCCCAGAACTTCAGAGAGCAGTGTTGAGAAGACTGGACTCTCAATTGGTGCTGCTAAGGAGAACGATCCTGAGATCAGATGAACCAAGACTCCCTGAAGTGCCAACAATGGCTGAGCTGCTACAACTTTGAGGAGATGTCACCACACAACACAGGATGCAGTTAGCACACCTTTGAGCGGAGAAGGAGCTTTCCCTTTTGTCAGACTTGGTGGTTCCCGGGAAAGTGTGAACCTACAGAGTACTCAAATGTTGTTGAAAGAGGGTGGAGTACAACCAAACATAAATCATATGTAAATAAGGGAAGTCTGTGTGGGCAAAAAACTTCTGTGGGAAACAATATTTGTGCAATCTTTGTCTAGCATATAGGCATCATTATTGTAATTTTGAAATGGTTTTAGAATGATTTACTGAACTGTTCTCTTTTCCTGGATATCTATGCTCCTGATGGATTTCACAACAAATTAGCAGACCTACAGGAGGGTACATATCCAGAAAGACAATGGACTACCCTGGTGTAAATACAGTTCAAATTACACAGATGAGGTCAAATAAAGTTGTATTAGGGAGATAAACAACAAATACAAGGTAGTCTCTGTAACCTTCTCAAAATAACAAAAGCACAGTGTAAAGAAAACATTCTGATAAAGTACTGAACTGATATCACCCAGACCGAGGAAGAAATCGTAAAAAAACTACTTCAAATAAAATGGTACTTGTCACATGCTTCGTAAACAAAAGATGTAGACTAACAGTGAAATGCCTACTTAAGGGCCATTCCCAACAATGCAGAGGAAAAAATGTATATAATAGAAAAATAATACGAGGAATAAATCCACAATGAGTGGATAACAACTACCTTACTGTGATTGTTTGCAATTAAAATGGTAAAAAAAAAAAGCTTCTTAAAAACAAATTCAAGCAAGAATTTTGCTAGGATTGTCTGGGAGTGGTCTGAGTAGGGAGGGGAAAACAGAAAACTAGCTGTTATTGGCAGAGAGGTTTGGAGCACGCTTTCTTTTTGGTCTAACTAATTTACCACATAGTGACATCACCAGACAGGTCAAAACCCCATTATACCAAAACGGGTTGAAATTTCAGGCGGTCATTTCAAACAGCTCTTACACTAAAAGGGCAGTATCATAATTTTCACAATATCACAGTACTATTCCAACCTCATAGTGTGGAAATATATATAAAACACAGGAAAACACATTTTTTACTGCACAGGACCTTGAACAAAGATGTTGCTAAATTTAGGTCATAATTTTTCCAAATGACCCAGATTGGCTACACATACAGTAACTATACTGAACAAAAATATGAACTCAACATGCAACAATTTGAAAGATTTTTCTGAGTTACAGTTCATATAAGGAAATAAGTCAACTGAAATACATTCATTAGGCCCTAATCTATGGATTTCACATGACTTGGAATACAGATATCTTTAAAATGACTTAAATGACATGACTTGATCACAGATACCTTTAAAAAAAAGTAATGGTGTGGATCAGAAAACCAGTCAGTATCTGGTGTGAGCACCATTTAACTCATGCAGCGTGACACATCTTCTTCGCATAAAGTTGTTCAGTGAGTTGATTGTCGCCTGTGGAATGTTGTCCTACTCCTCTTAATGGCTGTGCGAAGTTGCTGGATATTGGCGGGAACTGGAATATGCTGTCGTACATGTTGAACCAGAGCATCCCAAACATGCTCAATGGATGACATGTCTTTTGAGTTTGCAGGCCATGGAAGAACTGGGACATTTTCAGCTTCCTGGAATTGTGTACAGATCCTTGCATTATCATGCTGAAACATTAGGTGATGGCGGCGGATGAATGGCACGACAATGGGCTTCAGGATCACGTCACGGTATCTCAGTGCAGTCAAATTGCCATTGATAAAATGTCATTGTGTTCATTGTCCTTAGCTTACGCCTGCCCATACCATAACCGCACCGCCACTATGGGGCACTCTGTTCACAACGTTGATGTCAGCAAACCGCTCACCCCCACACAACGCCATACACGTGGTCTGTGGTTCTGGAGGCTTATGGTGGAGAAATTAATAAATTCTCTGGTAACAGCTCTGGTGGACATTTCTGTAGTCAGCATGCCAATTGCACCATCTCTCAAAACTTGAGACATCTATGGCATTGTGTTGTGTAACAAAACTGCACATTTTAGAGTGACCTTTTATTGTCCCCAGCACAAGGTGCACCTGTGTAAGGATCCTGCTGTTTAATCAACTTCTTGATATGCCACACCTGTCAGGTGGATGGATTATCTTGGCAAAAGAGAAATGCTCACTAACAGGGATGTAAACAAGTTTGTGCACAACATTTGAGAGAAATAAACTTTTTGTACGTTTGGAAAATGTTAAAGATCTTTTATTTCAGCTCATGAAACATGGGACCAAGACTTTACATGTTGCGTTTACATTTTTGTTCTGTATAAATCAAAAACGAGTTTAAGAAGATGCACCATAGATAGTTGAATTCACTAATTTGAGATTTACCAAAGATAGACCTTTCTTTCAGGAAATTTGAAATCAGGATTTGTTTCCCACACATGCTTTATCAAGTCAACCAAATCAATGCGCTCCGTCTGTCCATCTGTCTTCCAGACTGTCAACTCACTGTGAAGAATGAAAAAGGGCCACTAGCCAATGGAGGAAGCAGACTCTGGGCCCGTGTGGGTGTGTTCAGGGAGAGAAATACAACATTTTTGTGTTCTGTCCTTATTTGCAATAGGGGATAGTGGGGTAAGTTTAGCCATTTTTACATTCAGCGTCATTCTGTCAAGGGAAATATGGTATTCTTTCTAATAATTATATCTACATATATTTCAGGATGATGAGTATCCCTGGAAATAATCAGAATTCATGTAAACATTAGTTTTGAAAACACAGCTTGTCCAATTTAAAAAAAATCTTGGCACAACTTACCCCGGGAATGGGTATGTTAAGCCACCTACAAATGTATCTACTGAATGAAATACACTACCTTTTTAAAACCATGTCTATCTATTTCCCAAACACAATTCAACACAATCACTTTTGTATTATAATAATTTTAAGCATCCTTTAACATAGGCTTAACATCTAACAAAGACGTTGTACTTTTTTAGAACACCTTTATCGTAAGTCAGGCCCTGTTCTTACCTCATATCCCAACAATAATGCCTTGCATAACGCCTGGGAAGAAAACACTTACATTTGCTCAACTTGCCATTGGTTCAACTTACCCCATGACCACTGGCTCAACTTACCCCAAGGCAAGCATTTTAACTATATTAGCCCACACAGCTACAACGATGCACTTTCATGCTAGGTTTAGGACCTCATATTGAAGCTTATAGAGACCCCAACTGATGTATAGAACACTCGTTAAATGATCTACTTTGGTTACGATACAAGCGTCATGAAACCTCTAACACAAATGCATTTGACTTGCTGAAAATCTTTTGGACCTAACTTGCTTACCATTTTCCCATGTGGTTTCTTCCTTCACAGACTCCATGAAATGACCTCTTCCTAAATATTTGGTCAAATTATGAATTTTGTCTATGGTTTCCTAGAAACAAGGGAGGCTCAACTTACCCCACTCACCCCTAATTATCCTTGTGCTCATTCTGCCACCCTTGTTTTCCATAGAATATATAGGTTGTGGAGCTGCCAACACACTCACAACAGATTTTACTTTCAGCATCCAGCTTTTTTCTTTATCATCACAAAAAACTCATCAGAAGATGAACTTGCAGAAGCAATGAGCTCGAGTTTCGATCAGATGATTATCCCTTATATAGTTTTTGTAGGAAATATGCAAATACTTACAGAAGAGTAAACCAGAGAGCACACCCCTTTCATCAAGACCGCCCTCAAATGAGTAGCCTATTCCTCCCATAGCCGCCACCCACTGCATAAAAGCTGGGAGTTTCAAGCAAGAACGCCAAGCTAAGCTTTGAAGAATTTAGCGATAGTGGCATTAGGTGCGGAGCTAGTGTAGTTCATTGGTCATCTATGGGAAGCGCTTGACAAGTGATAGCGTGTTACTTGTATGCGGCCGCAAAATGTGACGAATAGTACGCAGATTTAAAAAAAATACATGATATATATTTTTTTAAATATGTAGTTTAAAGAAAGACGTTTCTGTAAAATATTTATTCATATCACCATGCTGCCGTAAACTTCAACTCCTTCGAAGTGGATGTGTATTTTCAGCTTCAACACTTAGTTTGAACAAGATGGAAGTTATCACACCATAAACGTTCTGCGGTGACTGAGGAGATGGGAAAATGGGAGATATCAATGGTAATTTCCAATGATATGCATAAGAATTTTGTGGTTGTACGTCATGCGTTTCATTTAGAAATGATAACTTTATCTTATTAGTTTTATTGTATTTTCAGAACTATAATGTAATGTAGGCTATTTGAATGATAGGTTATGCATTGTTTGAACAGAGTCAAATGCGGTTAATAGCTAATTTCTCTTCTTACACCTGTTGGTCATAAATCAGACAGTGCTGGCTTGTCAGAGGGTTATAGACATGTGTAGCTATAGCCCAATATATAGGGCAATAAGAGGACTGGCTCATTGTAAAGGCTGGAATGGAATTCATTGAATCGGATCAAACATATGGAAACCACACGATTGAATCTGTTCCATTCCAGCCATTACAATGAGCCTGTCCTCCTATAGCTCTTCCCACCAGCCTCCACTTGTCCGTATGTTTCCTTCGTGTTAACATTTAGAGCAAACGTCTGGGTTCTTAACAAAACTTCCCTGGCCAGAAGGCGTCTTTGAATAGGCTAATGTGCAGCTAATGCATATGGAAGTAACACGGCAACATATTGCCAATGCATGCAAGATGCATGGATGTACAGTATATCCTTGCATTTAGTGTATGCATATCTGTCAGTGAGACTTTTATTTGCATCATTGTCGTCACAGGACAATGATGGTGCATATTGTAATGAAATAGGCAGGGAGCAGGTCTCGAACCCTCGACCTTCTAGCCCGAAGTCCAGCGCGCTATTGACTGTTCCGCAAAAGCATGCTCCTGCGGCAGAGTCGATATCTGCGCTTATAAACCCAGGGTCGTTACAATATTTTAGTCTCATTGTCTATTTATTAATTAGATAAAACTGCCTGAATGGAAAAACGAGTATTAGACCTATAGCTGGTTTCCAACAATACATGGTGATATCATAACGCTAACTGCTTTAGCAACTATTGACAATAGTATTTTCTGGTCGGGGCAGTTTTGTTAAGATCACTCGTTGTAAACGTTAAAACGCATCGCTTGCGGTGTGGTATTGGAAACATAAGGATCATATTTCATATCAGCGAGAATTCAATTACTACCGACCTTTAGGGGTTAGTGTTCCTACACAGCCATATCTCCATGTTACATCGCTTGTTAACGGAAGACATAGGTTGCCACCTGTGCTAATTTGCTATCTAGCGTTCTCCGTTAACCTGTGTGTAAGCATAAATGGGGAGGAAGTGTATATTATCCTGCCAACCACTATATGAAGAAGTTTAAGGAAAACATCAACTCAAATTGCTCCTTTTGTGATGACCACCCAGAAACAGTGTTGCATTTTTTTTGGGCATTGTATTCATGTAAGAAAACTGTGGCAAGACATCAGTAGATTTTATAATTGAACTCATTTATGAAGATTTTACACTATTGTGGAGAGATGTACTGCTTGGATTCTTTACCTACGATAGAAATAAGCTGAAACATTTATATGTAATTAATTTCATTATTCTTTTGGCCAAATTTCATATTCACAAATGTACATTTACAAACAAAACACCACATTTTCTTACCTTACAAAAAGAAATTGAACTGTATTTTAAGACAATTAAATACTCTACTAACAAAAAAGCTGTTAGAATAATAAGTGTCTGTATGTCCCTTTAGGTCCTTGTGTAATGTGATATTGTACCCCCTAGCCTAAATGTCCTTTGTATATTATTTATATATAGACTTGTGTTCCCACATGTACTTCCTGTATTGATTTGTTGTTAATAAAATTAAATAAAAGATTTGATCTCTCTCTCAAAAAAAACTGGAGAGGAAGTGTAGTTTGTCACTGGAGGCACACAGTTTGTGCAAAGCTACTACAGTAAGTTATCTTATTTGAAAATTTTTCTCGCTGATATGAAAGATAAGGTGCATATCGGAATGTGTTTCGAAAACCGGTTTGAAAGCTATGATTTATGTTTCTAAACATTAAAACAAAGCATCGAAATTGTAGTTCACATACGGGGAAGAAGGGTTTTCGAGAGCTATCCTGATAGAATTATGTTTAGTCTCAATATTGGACAATTCTTGTCTGTTTTGAATTTAGTTTGGTGCACCAAAGACTAAGATAAAGATGCTACTGTATAGTATCCTTGCACATAGAATTAGGACCTCTGTTCCTTGGCCTCATGTAGGCCTACAGATAATGTAATGCAGTATTCCATAAAGGACAATGGTGTGATATTGGTCCCCTCACGACACCGATAATAGTGTCTCTCTTTCTTGACCTGGTCTTTTGTCAAGTGCGTCACAATCTAATTATACACACATCTGCCTGCCTTGTACCTCAGTAACGCTCTGTAATTTAGGAGCTGGGTAATGATTATAATGTGCCTTGAGTGCTCTGCCCACCATACGCATCTGTACGTCTGTCAGATGGCATATGATTTAAAATGCTCTGATTTGCTTTGATCATACATGGATAATATTAGTGCCAATGTTAAAACCAGACCGTTTAGTTCTGACAGGGACATAGGGGGGAAAGCCTAAATTATATCAGAAAGCAGTGGACAGATATGAGGGGCGTGTATTAGAACAGAGAGATTGATTGGGGGCTAGTGACGGACTTGTATGGAGGACTGAGTTGGGGGAGTGGGTGGAGGGATACAGTGGCAAGAAAAAGTATGTGAACTATTTGGAAATACCTGGATTTCTGCGTAAATTGGTCATAAACTTTGATCTGATCTTCATCTAGGTCACAACAACAGACAAACAGTCTGGTTAACCAATTTAGGTAATCCAGGAAATTCCAAAGGGTTTACGTACTTTTTCTTGCCACTGTAGATTTAATAGGTTGCATATTTTAAAGGGGTTATGCTGATTTATTTACAATTTCTTTGATCATGTCGTTTCAATTATTTGACCCATGTGCCGTCTCTCGTTGTACCACATTGCTCTTGTCCTCAATAGGCAAGCTGTGTACCTTTTCATGTTGTTCTTTGGCATACATTAGAGTCAAGTTCCTTGTCCTGCTAAATATGCAGCCTATTGTATGAAATGTTGTAATTGGGTAAATCCATTTGAATTCAGTCACTTTTTGACAGCACCCCTTTTGATTTGAACAAAACTTTCCATACATATTTGCCCATTGTAGAAGGGCTCAGAAAGTGACTTTTTGGATCTGAATGCCAAAACAGAGAAAGGTGCTTAAAGTTGGCACATTTTGCATATCATACCATGAGACAACCATGTCTTCATCACAGGAAAATATTTAACCTTAAACATAAATTATATATTTGTTCAAATTGGCACATGTTGTAGCTTTGACCCTATTTGACATAATCTGAGGTTGTGTTGTGCCCGCCATCAGTTGAGATACAACATGCTCAAGAAATTATAAATGAGTTTGACAATCCTGTTTAACCATGTATCTTTTCCAGTGATTAAGACATGGATGTCTGATGGTGTGGTGGGGTATGCAAAATGGGGAAACTTTGAGCACCATTATCTCCTGAATGTTTTGTCATTCATGTCCAAAAAGTCACTTGCTGAGCACTTCTTCCATCAGCAAACATGTATGGGGGGAAAAGGGATGCTGTCAAAGTGATTGAATTCATATCTCCATTTCTGCTCAGTGTTTTCTCTAACGTAAACAGTACAGTGTTTCTAAGAGATTTGAATTAAACCTTTTAAAGCGAAGAAATCTCATCTAAATCTAGCTTTGCTAAACCAATGTGTGAATATCCTGAGAAGAATCTGTGATGGTGTGTGTACAGATGCAAACATAAGTTTGTCTTTTCACCTCTCAGCTGAATAACTGATAAACCCAAAGCACCCCCTGTATCACAGACCTTCCAGGTGAAGTGTCTACACATGCCTCTGAATAGGCTTACTGTAATGGACCATAAACATCAATCTGGTCTCACAGTTGGTCTTTATGGTCTGTAGGATCTGTCCTGTCAGTGGTCTACATGTCTCCCCATCTCATTGTGTGAGTTCCTCCTTCCCACCCAGAACCCAGTGCAGGAGTGGGGTGAGGAGTTTGAGGAGGGGGCGTTGTATGGAATCACCCTGCGTCGGGAGCCCGTCCAGATACCAGCCAGCCCCACCGAGGCCCGGCCATGCGTTGCCTTCGTCCAGTACCGGACCTGTAAGGTGCGCAGGCTGAAGGCAGCCACCCTGAACCGGCTAGTGAGCCACCTCCTGGACCCCTGCTGCCAGGAGCCCGACTACAGACGGATCTTTCTGTCCACCTACCAGACCTTCACCACTACCAGTGCACTCATTGAGCTGCTCTTCCAGAGGTGGGCCATGTCATTAAGTTACAGTACTCATAACTGCTGTCATGTTTCACCTGACCATTGTCTCAGAGCATAATGCAGAAGCTGTTTCACTGTTAAAATTAGACAGTATAAAATGATGTGAGCAAGTTGTTTGACCTTTGTAGTTTGAAAACACCTTGACGGTCTAGTTTTACCATCTTCTATCAAATGAATGTTTGGTGAAATGACCTAAAAATGTCTCTCCCTCTTCTTTTGCCTTCTCGTCTTCACCCACTTTTTTGCAAACACAACTCTTTTGACAAATTCCGAGTTAGTAACAAATAAGATTAGCCAAATTGGATTCAGAATGTTATGTTGGACACAGATGAGAGGGTATGTCGAGAGTGGCTGTTTTTGAACAACACCTCTCGCTGTGTATGCAAAGTCACTTAGTTTCGTCATAGTCATTTTGTGAGGGAAGCAAGAAAGAAAAAACTATCTCAGCATCTTTGATGTAATGATAATAAGCACCCAGCAGGTAGTTAGCCATTACAGGTTTTACAACAACAACATTTATTCACTGAGTTTGGAGTGAGGTCAGTGTCAGGATAACAACGGAGCATAGAGACAGACCAAAGAAAAACAGTCTGAAGAAGAATGTGACCAACAGGACAGTGGTCCAGTCACGATTTAGATGAGTCTGACACTCTTCCTAATTGTTCTCACAGGGACAATGGGGCTTCAGACGTGTACAACAGTGAATGTCACAGGAGGTGAGCTGGCTGCTTTTCCCTTGATCACATTTATTTCCTTGACTCTGAAACAGGGAAGACATTGTTTCATCACGTTGTCTCCTCAGGTGTCTGTTGCCCCTGATCCAGACTTGGCTGGAGGAGTACAGTGAGGACTTCCGGGATCCTCCTCAGCATCCCTCCCTAAGGCTGCTGTTGGACCACCTGCACTGCCTATCCTCCTTCTGTTCACTGGCCCAGTGCTCTGAAACTCTGCTTAAGATGTTCCAGAGAGGAGGTACAGGATTCTCAATTTACTTGTTTTTCCTAACCTTTTCTGTGAATTGCCTTTGATTTTTTTATACCATTGTTGACCCTCTTCTGTCATTCCTCTCTCCTTTAATAGAAATGGATAATGGTGGCCATTCTGCCCAGGCTGAGGTTAATCAGGAAAACGAGAGCTCAGGGGAGGAAGGCCTAGAATGGTACAGCCCACTGGATCAGGGTGACATCATGGACTTCTCAGTCACAGGCATCGCAGAACAGCTCACCCGACTGGACGCTGTAAGTGTCAATCATGGCAGATAATTTCTGACTCTTAATATGCGTCCTCAGGAGTGGATCACTAACACTCTTTTTCCATTTTACCTTCCTTATCTGTGCATCTCTCAGGGGCTGTTTAGGAAGGTGGTTCCCTACCAGTGTCTGGGCTGTGTGTGGTCCCAGAGAGACAAGAAGGAGAACCTGTCTGCTACCGTTAGCGCCACCATTGCCCAGTTTAATGCAGTCACCAACCGAGTCATCACCTCCCTGCTCTGCCGGCCCACCTCCAGCCCCACTTCTGTCCGCAGGGCCTCCAGCCCAGCTCAGAGGGCCTGCGTCATTGAGAAGTGGATCAGAGTAGGACAGGTCAGACACATCTAGGGACTTGGACCATTTGAGGGATACACTTTCAAATCCAAGTGCAGCCTTCTTACACATTCTTACACAACTTTAACCTGCATCCTGGTTCTCAGTGCATTTAGTTGTATGTAGTAAGTTCTAAGTCAGTCTCTAACTTGTGACTGTTTTCTGAAACAGGAGTGTCGGCAGCTGAAGAATTTCTCCTCTTTGAGGGCCATCCTGTCTGCCCTTCAGTCCAATGCTGTCTACAGGCTGAGGAGGACGTGGGCTGCTGTGTGTAGGTACGGACTGTTGGGTCACACTGGAAGGGTTAGCTGAGTCATGAAGCTAGAGGGCCAATAACATTGACTGAATATGGCAAAAAAAATGAACAAAGGTGTCCTTATCCTCTGAGAATGTAAGGCTTAGTAAGGAAATGATTTACTAGTAATTGACCTACATTATTCAACTAACCTTAGTTTGTACTTCATGCCATAACTATGCAATAAGCAATTTTTATTGAGTCAGTCAAGAATAGTTGAACAATAATTTTAGGTCAACATGCCATGCCTTACCAACTCTAAATCCCTTTGAAGCTTCAAGGATATCTTTTGTAATGAAGTTGCTAGTGGTGTCTTGTCTGAGTGTTATTTTTGGATTGATTTAATTGGTTTGTTCTTCTTCAGGGACAGCGTGGCCATCTTTGATAACCTCTGTGAAACCTTCCCTGATGAGAACTGTGTGTTAAGCAACAGAGAGATCATTGTGGGGGTAAGAATCAAGTACCTTAAGGAAAATGATTTGACTTTTTTTAAACAGTGTTTTATTGTTTTGAGAGCAGTTGACCTTTACTTACATCTTCAAGCACTTTGATATTCTACTTTTACGACTTATTAAAACCCATCTTTCTGTGAAGTTAATGTTTAGTGAAATTGCCTTACAATGTGTTAATAGTAAGCCATTGTCCCAAAGCAAAAGAGAGGGTGTTCTATTTTTCTGTCGGCTCTGGGTGTTTGTGTCAAATCTTCATTAGGTCTGGTTACAGTGAGAGGGCTCTAAAGTAAAATTCTACATATTGCTCAGAATTTCCAAATATCATGCTAATATTAGCATTGTCAACAAACACTACACTAATGACAATTTCCCCAGCATTTCCTTGAGAAACACCTTCATTTGCCTCACGTCTTTATTTAATTTTACTGTATTGGTCCACCCCTTGTTCAATTGAACTGTTCCAGAGAAATAGTTTCAGTTGCTCCCTGTGTCTGCATTAACAGCCTCACACTATTTGTGCTTTTGACACATGTTCTTATCAAAATGTTCCTTAGCACAAAACTGCTTTTGTTCACATGTTTGCATGGATTTTAAAAGCTCAATATATTGTTTACATAATGTGTGTGTGTGTGTGTGTCTATTCTAAGAACAACCAATGTGGTGTTGACCCCATAAGCTGGTAAAGGAAGTTCTGACCTAGACCATATTTGACTGACTCTTTGCATATGCTGTAGGTCATTGCAGATGAGTGGACAGGTTGACAATGGAAGGCCATAAATGCAGACTGAATTTAGCTTCTATCTGACCCCTTTTCAGGATGGAAGCCAAACAGCCATGGATAACATTTCTCCCAAGATATCCAAGCGATGTCCTATTGCCAGACAGATGGTAAGCAATACTTCAGAGAGCGATTGAGTAAGAGACATTGCAGACATGATATGTAGACATGAGATAGATATATATCTATATATAGTGGGGGTCATTAAGTTTGAGTTTAGCTTCCTCTTCTTTCCATGCAACATTAAATGGACAGAAATGATAGCAGAGGCCTCCCGAGTAGTGTCGTGGTCTAAGGCACTGCATCGCAGTGTTGCAACTTCACTACAGCCTGGGGTTTGATCCCAGGCTGTGTCACACCCGGCTGTGACCGGGAGTCCCATAGGGCGGTGCACAATTGACCCAGCATCGTCCGGATTAGGGGAGGGTTTGGCTGGGGGGGCTTTACTTGGCTCATCGCACTCTAGCGACACCTTGTGGTGGGCTGGGCAACTGCAAGCTGACTCTGATCGTCAGTTGAACGGTGTTTCCTCTAACACATTGGTGCAGCTGGCTTCCGGGTTGAGCAGGTGTTAAGAAGCGCGGCTTGGGGGGTCATGTTTTTCGTAGGACGCGTGAGTCGACCTTCGCCTCTCCCGAGCCCATTGGGGAGTTGTAGCGATAAGACAAGATCGCAATTGGATATCACGAAAAAGGGGGCTATAAAATAAAATAGAAATGATAGCAGAATTCTGTGTATCTGAAAGTAAAAAAAAAAAATATATATATATACGTTTATTATAAGCTGTTACGGGCGGGTGGAAAGGGGAGGAAGGATCCTAGTACTGTCTACTCAGTATTTTGCGGTGGCAGTTTCTGCTTCTTGAAGTCACATGTAGCCCCCTAACCCCATCAGCTCTTAACCCACAAGAGGTTACAGTGATTCCCCTAGAGGAAAAATCTATTCAAAGACCGAGAGTGTCATGTGTGGCAAGAGGAAGCCATCCTAACCTTAGCCACTGATGTTTCAAATGGCCACAGATTACTAGGCTATGAAAGGACAGTAATCATAGACCAAGACCTTTTCTAGCATCATATGCACATTCTCTAAAGCTGTGTTACTAGAATCCTCTGCTGACATGCTGTCTCTGTACTGATGTCTCCTCAGAGCACCTCCAGTGGGGTGGTTCCTTACCTGGGCACATACCTGACTATCCTCACAATGCTGGACACTGCTCTACCAGATACTGTGGAGGTAAGCAAACAGCCATTGAAACAGACGTCTGAGTTATGGCAGCTACTTTAAGTTAATTCTATATTTACCTTAGCAGATTGCTATCTTAATGTTTAATATTGACAATAAATCTTCCATATTGTCAAGTATAATAGCATGTTCTGCTATTTTTGACAGGGGGACCTCATATACTTTGAAAAGAGGAGGAGGGTAAGTTGTTGCTGTTTTTGTCTTCGATCTCTAAGCCTATAGGGAATAGGATTTTACGTAAAGAAAACAAAAGATGCAGTACAAACATGTCTAATAAATATTTCACCCTTGTTATAGGACATGACATGCATTGAATTGGTGGTACACTCACCACCACATTTTAGTGGTACTTTGACATGCCGAAGGGAAAAGTGCACACCTTTATGCTTAGGGATGTTTGCTTACTGCTCTAAATTACTATCTCTTAGCCTTTATTGGAGCCCCATGACTGTTAAAAATGTTGTCAGGTGTTACTAGTTCGGGACAAGTTACATAACAACCACATAGCTGACATGGGCTCATGATCTCCCTCTCTCTGCAGGAGTTTGAGATTCTCTCTCAGATCCGGCAGCTCCAAGCCTCCTGCTCTCAGTACAACCTGCCCCATCACACCAGGATCACTGCCTGGTTGCAGGGCCAGAAGCTGCTCACTGACCAGGAGAGGTGAGAACCTGTCCCCCACTGGTTTTATTGTAGATCAATGAGGAGATAAAGAGCTGGTGAGCTTTGTAAGGATTGATGGGCCTAATAATGTCTTAAAATGATGCCCCTTATAGCCAATAAACCCGTTATACAACCTGAATTGTCTCTTTCTAATATACTGTATACCCAAATGTACTACTCAAATTACATGTAAAACACAATTCCCATAATCCCTACCCTGGTTTTGCCTGTTAAGGAAAATTTATAGAAAACCCATCTAGAGCTGGGGTTGACACAGGGCTGCAGTGTGTTCAGGCTTTTAGAATCAAATGTGTTGGTGCAGGGCTGGAACAAAAGGCTGTATACATTTAGACGAGTCCACCCTGACCTCGGGGCTCATACGTGTTTTCTATGTGTTCTGCCACAGCTATGAACTGTCCAGAAACCTGGAGACTCCAATAGACCTCTGCTCCCCAAGTGCCTGGAGCCACCGTTTGCTCAGCAAGAAACTGTCCTCGTGAGTACTGAACACTTCTCTTAATAGCAGTTGCCATCTTGTTAATTCTACTCAAGACAGTAGTATTCACCCCATCTCTAATATATACAACTATTGTAACATTGTTGTAAATAAACAAGAACTGTAAAAGAACAATGACAAAATGCAGTATTTAAGGTTTTACTAGTGTACGTTGACCGCATTTGTTAATTTAGTGGAAAGTTCTAACTGTGTGTATTTGCAGACTCCTGAAAGTGAGTGAGGGATCCAGCAGGAAAACCCATGCAGACCAGATCAGTGTGTCGTCTTCAGGGTCCAGTGGCTCTGAGATGGAGGATCTCTCCACCCCTCCCTCCACACTTAAACTGCAGGTACAGCTCTCTCCTATCCCCTTTAAACATGCCTCTGACTGTCTCTCTCTTTCTGTCAGTCATTGCTCACCCTGGTTAAAGCTGTTTCAAATGTTTTAATAGAACACACTGTACTACAAAACATCCTCTAGTTACACTTTACTAATACCAGTAGTTACACCATGAAGCAATTCAAAAGTCATTGCCATTATGTGGCTTTTTATATAACCTCCCATTCATAACAGTGATCCCCATTGACATCTCATCGAAACTGATGTCCTTGAGAACTGGAATGTCAATTGACCAGGTCCTTGAAGCCAAGCAGGAGTGGTGTTTGCTTAGCACATGCCTTGCTGGTGAAGCATGGCTCAATACTTCAGTTGTCCACAAAATGTGCTGAGGTCAATATCTCAGACAGAGAAACTGAAAGACTAATTCATTATTTCCATAGGCACTCATGCATGTTCTGTCTCTCTACCTTGTCCCAGTCTCTGTCCAGCTCCTGTCAAAATGTGGCGGAGGCCTTACCCTCCTCCCCGGATGGCTCCACTCCCTCCACTTGTTCCTCCAGTTCTCAGCCTGACCTCTCTGCTCCAGTGGCTGCCCACCCTAAACCCATGCTGGCCTCTCATCACAAGCGCTCTGTGTCCATGACCTCCCTCCCTCTCTACAACAGACAGGTGGCTGACTCCTGTATAGTGAGGGTCAGTGTGGAGGCTGGCAACGGCAACATGTACAAGAGCATCCTGGTGAGCTTGGGTTGTGATCTGGCGGTAGGGATTATCTTGGGGTCCTGTTATGGAAATGTAAAAGGGATCATGTGTGTAGTACTCTAGCTCTGTACATTTGGTTATGATGAAATCTAAGATAAGAACTGCTGTGTTGGTTACATTTACATTTTTGTTATTTGGCAGACGCTCTTATCCAGAGCGACTTAGTTATTGCGTTCATCTTAAGATAGCTAGGGGAGACAACCACATATCACAGTCGTAGTATGTACATTTTTCCTCAAAGAAGTTATCAGCGAAGTCGGGGGGGGGTGTTGTTATTTAAGATACTCTGGTTGGTTGAAGGGAGGTTTTGCAGCCAAACCCCTTCGCTTCCTCATTACAGCATATTAACTGCTTGTTTGACTTGTCCTTCTCAGCTGACTGGTCAGGACAAAACTGCCCAGGTGATCCAGAGGGCCCTGGAAAAACACAACCTGGAGCACCTGACCTGTCAAGACTTCACCCTCACACAGTTGATCTCCCAGGAAAGAGGTGAGCTAAAACAATCAATGCTCTTACACAGTACATATGCCCACTCAAAGATGCCACATCACTGTGCAGATCAGTGTTGGTCAAGCAAAGAGTTGTTATAGTTTGGCATTAACTACACCTACCTATAGTAGAAATATTACTGAAGATATTGTTGTCCTGGAATGATTGAAGAGGACTTTTTAATAGTGTACGCATACTGTATGTAATATTCTCCTTTCTCATACCAACCCCATCATCTTCTGTTTTTCAGAGTTACTCATTCCGGACAAAGCTAACGTCTTCTACGCCATGTGCACGTCGGTGAACTTTGACTTTGTTCTGCACCAGTGTCCAAAGGGTCAAAAGAAACCTCTGTGCGCTACTTCCAGCCTTGGACGTTATTCAAAGTAGATACTGTTCTATGGCAATGATGAGTAACTGCAAACCAGGACTGAGTTCAAAGGATTTTGTACAGACATTTGCCTGGTTGTACTTTTGTTTTTAATAACTTTCTTTTAGGACAAAAATCATGTTTAAATGTTCCATGATGGACAGACCCCTGTTTGGTTTGTTGTCAAGTGGGTGCCATGAGAGGAAGGTGGAAGATGATAGTATGATGGCACTTCATGTAAAATACACGTGTTGTGTATATACGTCTGAAGACAACAGATTTGGGGCTACATTTTGAAACCCATTGAACAGAATGTCCTTTATTTATTGGTGGAGCGAACTCTACATGATTTCCACCATTGAACACTCAACATTCCTCAAAGACTTCCTTGAGGTGCTTTACTTTGTGGAAAGGAGTCACATTGGAACAGCATCAGCAGTGACTGTGATGCTCTCTCCCTCAGTCACACACCAATATACAGACACGTAATAGTTGTTTCCTATTGTCTCTTCTCCTCTGAGCAAAACCAGTCACCTATTTGTTTTAATGAGAGAGATGACTGACGTTTCCCAACAGGGAGAGACAACCTATGAGACTTAAAAGGGAATGAGGTCACAGGAGACGGCCTGCCACCTGAGAAGTGGATGGGAATGTTCTCACCTGGATCACTATGTTCCCCAGGGTATCAGCCCGCCGTCATGGCGATACTGATTGGGGCTGTGCGTGCGAAAGGAGGGGCTGCCCTGACTGGCTGGATAGCATTCCACATACGCTACAGTCAGCTGCTGTAGAGGGGACAATGACAAACATTTATGGACTCAGACTGTCAAAGTTTTAATGATGGTGATAGTAATGTGTGTTGTAAATGGTCCTGTGTTGCATTTCAGTGTTAATACTTAGATTTTTTACATTTTTTTCTATTTGTCTCCTATAATGCTCTTAATGATTAGGTGGGCCTCAATGGCTGTGTTGCCTATCTACCCAAACTCCTTGTTCCGGCCAAACGCCACGCCAACGGACGTTAATTTCTCCTCCGCAATGAGTCTGGATCTGAGTACCTCCCCGATGATTTCTAGAATGAAAATCCATTCTAAACCGTCTGATTGGTCCCAGAAACCAATGGGTTGAGCCAGAACACGTGGGTAAATCGGCGTTTTGAAAATTCGTCATTGGCTTTGATATGCTGATGGGTTAGAGATGATCAACCGCTGATGCCTTGTTTTGTACAACCCCTCATTTTGACATTTCCACAAACGACTTCAATGATCGCACTCTCAGACTGAAGTATGTTACCAACGATAGAGCAGCGGAAGAATTCAGTTTCAGTCGTCAGGCAAGGCTGTGTGCACTTGTCAATTGAATATACTGAACAAAAATATAAGCGCAACAATTTCAACTAATTTTACTGAGTTACAGTTCATGTAAGGAAATCAGTCAAATTAAATAAATGCATTAGGCCCTAATCTATGGATTTCACATGACTGGGCAGGGGCGCAGACATCGGTGGGCCTGGGAGGGCATAGCACCACCCACTTGGGAGACTGGCACACACACTGGGGAGCAAGGCCCAGCCAATCAGAATGAGTTTTTCCCCACAAAAGGGTTTTATTACAGACCGAAATACTCAGTTTCATCAGCTGTCCGGGTGGCTGGTATCAGACGATCCCACAGGTGAAGAAGCCGGATGTGTAGGTCCTGGACTGGCATAGTTACACGTGGTCTGCGGTTCTGAGGCCGGTTGGACGTACTGTCAAATTCTCTAAAACAACGGCTTATGGTAGAGAAATTAACATGCAGTTCTCTGGCAACAGCTCCGGTGGACATTCCTGCAGTCAGCATGCAAATTGCCCATTCCTTCAAAACATCTGTGGCATTGTGTTGTGTGACAACTGCACATTTTAGACTGGCCTTTTATTGTCAGCAGCACAAGCTGTACCTGTGTAATGATCAAGCTGTTTAATCAGCTCCTTGATATGCCACACCTGTCAGGTGGATGGATTATCTTAGCAAAGGAAAAAATGCTCACTAACGGGGATGTAAACAAATTTGTGCACAACATTTGAGCAAAATAAGCTTTTTGTGCGTATGGAAAAATTTCTGTGATCTTTTATTTTAGCTCATGAAATCATGGGACCAAGACTTTACATGTTGCATTTATATTTTTGTTTAGTATACATTCTAAACCATGCCAGGTTTCTTGACTGTTTAAAACTTGCAGATGAATCACCGATTGATAGGCATTTCCAAAATATGTTTTTTAAATATCGGTGTATGACACCACAGTAGCTTAATTTAGATGTTTAGAAGGACTATCATGCAAATAAGTGTTTGATATATTAAAACTTTCCACTATGATTGAACCAAGTTGGTTATGCAACATTCTGAAAAAAGGTGAAAAGAAATTCAAAAACTCGAGGCGCTTTCATCTGCCAGAGCATTTCATCCAGCGCTTGTAGATGGGTAATTTGAACCCAGATTTAAATCTAATGTATATTACAAATCTGCCAAAACTGAATTCTCAGAGGTTGCTTAGTTGTCTCTTTGAGATGAATAGCGTTAAAGGTAATTGTAAACTAAAGAGGAAGTGTTATATATATATGGCTTGTACAATGCTATGTGAAAATCCTGCAAACATGAAAAAACTGAATGATTCAAGCAACAGGATATCTCAGAAATGCCTGTACTTTTACTGAGCTGTCCAGTTTCATTGTCTCTGTGCTCCAAATAAAGTTTCTCTACACCTTTTCTGTGTTTGTCAACATTTCTTATACTGTATTTGCCTTTATGATTCTAAGATTATTGGTTTCCATATCTCTGAATATATAGGCTAACGTATGCCATTCTGTAAGACTGGCACTTATATGCATGATGTAATTCGGTGTTCCCCAACTGGTGGCATGAATTTGGCCCACGGGTGATTTTATTTGGCTCCCCAAGTTTTCTGAAAAAAAATACATTTTTTAAAAATGTGTTTTAGTTGTTGGACATAAAGGACTAAAAACACCAGCAAATCAGGTCCTAGTGATTTCAATTTTGGAAATCTGTTCTAAAGTATTCCCACCCATATTAGAGTGATATACACTGATTGTTCAAAACATTAGGACCACCTGCTCTTTCCATTACATAGACTGACCAGGTGAATCCAGGTGAAAGCTATGATTCCTTATTGATGTCACCTGTTATTGTAGATGAAGGGGAGGAGATGGGTTAAAGAAGGATTTTAATCCTTGAGACAATAGATGTTTAAGCCTTGAGACATGGATCCTGTATGTGTGGGCAAGACAAAATATTTAAGTGCCTTTGAACAGGGTAGGTGCCAGGCGCACCGGTTTGTGTGTGTCAAGAACTGTAACACTGCTGGGGTTTTCATAGTGATAGGGAAACAAAGCTTCTTGATTAGATTAGATTGTGTTTAGTCACACGTACAAGGAAGCAGATGTAATTGCAGGGTACAACGAATGTTATGCTCCGGGATCCAAGAGTGCAGGTAAAAAATAAGTGAATGAGACAAAATATGGATAATAATAATTAATACTAATAATACACGTTTACAACTTTTATCACTGATAAATGACCTCTGGATAAATATCCTACCAACGTCACCGTTTTTAATGTCCCGTCTTGTGTTTCACCGAGATGTGGCTAAATGAAGATGCAGACAACATGGAGCTAGCCGGATTTTCCGTGCACCGGCAGAACAGAGACCCTACCTCTGGTAAGACGAGGGGTGGGGGGGTGTGTCTTTTTGTCAATAACAGCTGGTGCGCGATGTCTAATATTAAAGAAGTCTCGAGGTATTGCTCGCTTGAGGTAGAGTACCTTATGATAAGCTGTAGACCACACTATCTACCAAGAGAGTTCTCATATGTATTATTTGTAGCCGTCTATTTACCACCACAAAGCGAAGCTGGCACGATGACCGCTCTCAACCAACTCTATATGGCCATAAGCAAAGAAGAAAATGCTCACCCAGAAGCGGCTCTCCTAGTGGCCGGGAACTTTAACGCAGGCAAACTTCAATCAGTTTCACAAAATCTTTACCAGCATGTCACATGTGCAACAAGGGGAAAGAAATCCTAGACCACCTTTACTCCACACACAGAGATGCATGCAAAGCTCTCCCCCGCCCTCCATTTGGAAAATCTGACCATAATTCTATCTGTCTTGTTTTGCACACTTTGTACAAATAATAAAATGCAGTACTACAGGATATTTCTTAACGTAGCTCTTTATTAGCTAGCTATAACTGGCATGTTCACGTATCGCCAACCAGGATCAAACTGACCATGACCTAACCAGTTGGGTGGTCTTAACCAATCATAGCACAGTATGATATGGCGGTAAAATGCATCCAATTATAATTCAGTATGTTTACACATATGAATATTACAGCCCCCTTTTAAAACAAAAGAAAAATGTTTACATATTCTAAGCGTTTCTTTTGAAAACATGCTCTGCAGTTTGAACTCAAGGTAAGTAACCATTTATATTGCATACTACACCAACTGAATAAACAAAGACTCTGAAACAATGATCCAACATAGTGTTACTTTTCAAACAAGGGATTCTCAGCAACTCAGCTTTCACAGTAGAAATACATCTTAACATTTCAAACACAATACCAAAGCATTTCAAGTGAACTTTCAATAACAAGTTTACAGTCTGGAACTCTTTTAGGGCAGCGATCCGCCTACACCCTTTGACATTTCACAGGTCTAGGACAGCTCTGGGCTTGACCTCTCTTCCTGACCTTGTGCGATATGATGCTGAGCATGCTTCTGTGTCAGTCAACAGCTCTTGTGGTGTTGCAGGTAAGTATGGTGTATGTTGTGCTGTGTGTGTATAGTACATCATGTTCTCTTTCAGGGGAACAGTTCATCTCATCAGTGTGTTGTTCTTTTGTGTTCAGTAGGTGACGAAGATTGCGGCGGTACACCGCTC
Organism: Salvelinus alpinus; assembly: GCF_045679555.1. Lineage (NCBI taxonomy): Eukaryota > Metazoa > Chordata > Actinopteri > Salmoniformes > Salmonidae > Salvelinus > Salvelinus alpinus. Next base: position 42,132,523 of record NC_092086.1, read on the forward strand.
CTTCTTCGGTGTGGACGTGATATGAACGTTCAGTGTCAGCTGGCTGGATGACGACTGCTGGCTTCCAGAGGCCATGCTCTTGGATTCTAACTGACTCTCCGTTGATCAGTGGTGGCAGTGGTCTAGCTGACCTGTCGTAGTATCGCTTTTGTTGTTGTTGTCTCTGTGCACGTTTTCCATGCATTTCCTTGTAGCTGACAACCTCAGGTTGCAGCTGCTGGTTGGTGCTGGGAAGGATTGAGCGAAGTCTGCGGCTCATCAACAGCTGGGCTGGTGATTTGAAGTTGTCAACAGGAGTGTTGCGGTATTCAAGAAGACTGAGGTAGGGGTCTCTCTTGTCTGCTTTTGCTTTATCCATGAGTGATTTAGCAATCTGCACAGATTTTTCAGCAAGGCCATTACTTTGAGGGTAATGCGGGTTTGTGGTGACGTGTGAACTCCCATGCTTTTGTGAAGGATTCAAAGTCATTTGATTTGTAACAGGGCCCATTGTCAGATATTAAAGTCTCTACAATGCCATGCCTGGCAAAGGCTGCTTTCAGCTTGTGTATCACAGCTGCAGATGTGGTGCTGTGAAGCTTGTCGAGTTCGAAGTATCTGCTGTAGTAGTCCACTGTTACGATGTAGTCCTCGTTGTTCCAGCCCCCTGACCATCCACTCAACAACAAAAATCGTCCCGCTGCTGAACCTGATGTAATTGAATGCCATGTATTCACGATGTAATTGGGTTCCATGTAATGTTGACTTTTGAAGGTTTGGACTTACAGTACATGATCAGAGCTGTATCGTGTTACCACAACTTAGTAACTTTTTTGGAGCACATTCTAAATGAACCTGTAAGTGTGACTACTTTGTTTTTAATACTTTAAGAGTCTTGACTCGTGCATCAAAGTAATTTAAAAAATCCCCATCAGAATTAAAACATTTAAGCTAGAGATGTTTTTTTGCACGGGCTGCGTCTCAATCCACCGCATCCGCCTATGTCAGCCTTCCGCATCTGTGGTGGAAGGTGGCCGAGCTACAGCTGTATTTGTCAGACCATTGAAAGGTGTCCATGCCACATGTCATGATGACAGACACCTGTCTTGATCAATGAGAGAAGACTTGAAATAGACAAGATAGCAGCGTACAAATTGTTGGATTACTTAATGGAGCAAAAAAAGTAACTGAGCGTTTTCTAAATTCAAACAGACCCTCTTGCAACTGGACACAGACATTTTATGAGACTCCTTTTTCCACAAATTGAAGATGACAGCATCACCAAGCTAAGGTTGGTGGAAAATTCGGTTCTACACCAAACAGTACCTTTCCTGTAACTCCCATTAATGGATACCAAAAATCTTTGGATAAATCACATTATTTGGTGTAACAATCTGTAGCTAAGAGAACTGGTGATCAGCAGATGATGGGAGTAGTGGTCATGATGAAATTGTCATTCCAAAGAAACACACTAAGTTCAGGGAACACTTGTAAAGCTGTGGGAGTGTTGTCATGATCAAACTGCTATTCATCTCCTCTTGAGTAATCTTCTGCTTGTTCAATCCATCGAGAGGGATACAGTTCATGGGATACAGTTCTGCTACAATGACATACGCAGGCAAAGGAATTCTGTTTCTCTCCAAGAATCCAATCCAGAAAGAAGCCCAGGCACCACACGGTATTATCTGTAAGACAGAAAATATATAATAAATGATACTCCACAGTTTGAACGACAGTTGAACTATGCCAGCATAACACCACTAGGACAGACTAGTTGAACATGTGTACATGTGCATAGGCACAGAGATTACATTTAGAACAATATCTAGCCTAATAGAAATAAATATGGCATAACCCTCAACATTTGCACAGTGACCAGACTGTACAAATGTACATAGGTAGGTAGGCAGACAGTATCTAGCTACAGCCATGTCTAACAGCATGCTTAGGCAAATACTTTTTATAGTAAAACCAGCTTATCAGTTGTAGAGATTTACAACAGTTAAATTGTTGTATTGTTTCTCCTCACTCTTAGTCAATTTAGCTAGCTAGCTTGCTGGATAGCCAATAATTGTTATTTACATCTGTTTGGAATACTATCTAGCGTCACGCCTTTCTAAAATCTTCGAAAGCCAAGTTAACAAACAGATCACCGACCATTTTGAATCCCACCGTACCTTCTCCACTATGCAATCGGGTTTCCGAGCTGGTCATGGGTGCACCTCAGCCACGCTCAAGGTCCTAGAGGATATCATAACCGCCATCGATAAAAGACAGTACTGTGCAGACGTCTTCATCAATCTGGCCAAGGCTTTCGACTCTGTTAATCACCGCATTCTTATCGGCAGACTCAATAGCCTTGGCTTCTCAAATGACTGCCTCGCCTGGTTCACCAACTACTTCTCAAATAAAGTTCAGTGTGTCAAATCGGAGGGCCTGTTGTCCGGACCTCTGGCAGTCTTTATGGGGGTGCCACAGGGTTCAATTCTCGGGCCGACTCTTTTCTCTGTATATATCAATGATGTCGCTCTTGCTGCTGATTCTCTGATCCACCTCTACGCAGACGACACCATTCTGTATAGATCTGTCCCTTCTTTGGACACTGTTGTCGTGTCTTTGGCATCATTAAAACTGAAGACGTATCTTTATCAAAAATGATCTGTAATTATTATTACGTGATTAAACTACATAACCATGTAACTGTAACTAGGAAGTCGGGGGACCAAGGAAAATATTCAGATTACAAAGTTATAATTTTCCTAATATAACTTTCAGATATTTTAATATCTGGTCACTTAGTCTTCTGATTAATTAATTATTTATTTACCAAAACGTCGTAAATTGTTGGTTATCTGCACGAACCCTGTCTTCACTATGAGTCATCCATACATCAATTGCCTTAAAATAATTTATTTACTAAGTACTTCACAGAAATGCATCACACAAACAAACAAAATAGATATGTTTACAAAGAAATGATAGGGGGGTGTGCCCTAGTGGGCTAAACCGGTATGGCGGCTTGTTAGACAGAGTGATAATTATAACAATTGAAATGCTAATCCTTTGCACATGAACGCTCACTCATTCGGGAACAATTGCAATCAATATATATATATTTACGCTCAGTGTGTCGTCGGGATCTCTGTAGAAAAGTTTGTTTCTGTTGGAGAGTCTGTCCGCCCTCTCTCTCTCTGTCGTGATTAGAATGGATAGTTCAGAGTGACATTCATTCATGTCGTTATAGAATAGATGTTTCGGCGGTTGTCGGTCTTCGCGTTCAATGATACCAAATTCCTAGCTGCAGACTAGTAATTAATATCAAAGACTTGTTCTTATTCTGTCGGTATCGATAGTCTAAGAGTTTAACCAGGTGGGATGGTTCAAAGTTCAGCAGTCTGGTCTCAAACCTTGGCCCTCTCGTTATCGAGGTAAGCTGGTCTGCAACCTTTAGCCATCTCGTAATTGAGGTAAGCTTGGTCTGACGATAGAAAACCCGGGTGGGGGTTTTATTCGGAAGAGCAGGCCTGTCCCAGGACGAAAGACCATAACTGTGCTCATGGGCGGTCCTCTGATTTAGTTAAACTCCAAAGGGAATTGGAGTTTCCTTCATTAAACAGTCCAAAATCACATTACACAATTTCACAAACAGTATCATCCTCACTCATTCATCTTATACAACAATTAGATGTAAGCCTCATATCTGAGGCTATTGTATAAACAGCGTTATTGTAACGATCTTCTTCATCTGAACAGGAAAGATCGGACCAAAACGCAGCGTAGTAAGTGTCCATGTTAATTTATTATAACTGAACACGAAATACAAAATAACAAAATGAAACAACGAAAATCGAAACAGTCCTGAAAGGTGCTACAACACAAAACAGAAAACAGCTACCCACAAACACCAGGTTGGAAAAGGCATACCTAAGTATGGTTCTCAATCAGAGAAAACAATAGACAGCTGCCTCTGATTGGGAACCATACCAGGCCAAACGCATAGGAAAAAAACATAGAATGCCCACCCCAACTCACGCCCTGACCAAACCAAAAATAGAGACATAAAAAGGAACTAAGGTCAGGGCGTGACAGTTATGGTAATGTGGCCGTATTGTCTCCCATGAGTTTCCCAAAATTGTACCAAACGGACCAGTTCGTAGCTGGATTCTTCACCGATCTTTTATACCTTCTCCAGAACATAAATGTCGTTCGGTTCTCCAGTTCTGTGAGGTGTAAGAAATTCCTTTGTTCTCTCTATGACACTCACTCTCTATACTGTCTGGCCATGAGGCAGGATCTTCCCTAGGAATTTACGACCTCTCTGACCACAGCAGCCTGGTTGTAGGAGACAGAGAGAGATGGTGCCGAGGTAGGGGGATGGTGCTCGCGGTGTCCAAAGAGGGCAATGACATGACATAGTGCTAACAAACCTCCGAACGAGCTTCAACACCATACAACACTCCTTCCGTGGCCTCCAACTGCTTTTAAATGCTAGTAAAACTAAGTGCATGCTCTTCAACTGATTGCTGCCCGCACCCTCCCGTCCGACTAGCATCACTACTCTGGATGGTTCTGACTTAGAATGTGTGGACAACTACAAATACCGAGGTGTCTGGTTAGACTGTAAACTCTCCTTCCAGACTCAGATTAAGCATCTCCAATCCAAAATTAAATCTAGAATCGGCTTCCTATTTCTCAACAAAGCCTCCTTCACTCATGCTGCCAAACATACCCTCGTAAAACTGACTATCCTACCGATCCTTGACTTTGGCGATGTCATTTACAAAATAGCCTCCAACCCTCTACTCAGCAAACTGGATGTAGTCTATCACAGTGCCATTTGTTTTGTCACCAAAGCCCCATATACTACCCACCACTGCGACCTGTATGCTCTCGTTGGCTGGCCCTCACTACATATTGACTATACGTTTGTTTATGTGTAACTCTGAGTTGTTGTTTTTGTCGCACTGCTTTATTTTATCTTGGCCAGGTCGCAGTTGTAAATGAGAACTTATCAACCGGCCTACCTGGTTAAATGAAGGCAAAATATAAAAAATAAATGCCTATGATTTTGAAATGTATCCATGGTCATAATCATAACCAATGTCAACCCTTGTCAATTATGTTACATAGCTAGCTAGTAAAACTATGTACAGTTGCTGATGTTACACATTTGCTAAAAAGTTACAAACGGGAGGCCTGGTGCATAGTGACAAGTTAGCCGGTGCCAGGCTAACTAGCTAACCAACTCCAGTCATGCTAACGTTGGCTGGTAAACCTAGCTTTAGGTGGCTGGCTGTAACGTTAAAGCTTGCTGTTTAGTAGCCATATCTACGACTTTAAAGAGAAGAGGTTTTACAATCGAGATACAATAGATCTCTGATTGTAAAACCTCTTCTACTTTTAGTATGAAACGTGTGGCTGAATGTCACCATGTAGCAAACAAATTGCTACATCTTCGAATTCAAGTTGATGATAGGAATTACTTGAAGCCATTTGCCCAAAGAATTGTTTTGTTTGTTAGTGTCCGCCTCCCTTTCAAATAAGTCTGCCTTGGGGGAGGGACGGGGCCAGAGCACGAAACACCGCCCCAAATGAGTTGTCTTTCAGAGACTGGAAAAAATGTGTCAGCTTGTATAGTTAGCAATTAATCCGCTGATAGGAACATGGCTGAAAGACGGCCAATGGCTCTATCGAACAAGGACAACCATATCGACAACACAAAAATGTATGCCACAATGCAGGAATACTTTTATTTACAGACCCCTCCCCTCCACAGGCCTACTTCAATTCAGTAGATCAAAGCATGAAGTTTATTTGAGCTCTGTGGGTGAGGTATGTAGGACTACAGTACATGTGCAATTGGACTGAACCCTACTGACAAAAGAGCAAACTCTTCTCTGTAAAAAGGAGCAGGACAAAGGGTATATACCCTGACAAAGGGTATAAGCACATTGGTTTTACTGTTAACAATAACTAATCACTTTATCAACTTCCACTGTCCTCCAAGAGTTACTGAATTCTGTCTCTTCACTTCAGTTAGTTTTAGTATGAGAGAAGGTGGCCTATCATTAATGAATGTCCCAGGGATAATAAATACTCTATTATTTTAGAAAAAACAATACAACCTGACAAGATAGAAAAGTGTTTGTCCTTTGAACATGTAGTTTGAGCCATTGTGAATCTAGACTTGATTCTTTCTATTTGTTCATGCATAGGCAAACCATTGCTAAATGGGGCCAGTAGATGGCAATAGACACCTTTGTGCTTCATTGCATGCTCCGGAGCTTGTTGATTCAAATGGAAAAGTGAATTTACAACCATATACTACATGGAAGCAGTAGGATGCCGCTGAGACTCATTCTCTGTTGTATAGGATGTGTGAGTACTCGCCATGTCAATGAGGGGATTCGATTAAGGTGCCCTGGGTTGAACCGGGCTATGGCCCATCCCGTGACCAGGCAAAACCGGTGAGGGAGGCGAGCCCTGCTCAAATCAAATGGTAATCTGCGCCACTCAGTCATATTGTAAACAATGCAACAATTTCTATAAAATATATATTTAAATTTTTAAAACCAGTTTTCATTGGGAATGCAGATAAAGCGTTTCTATAAAAAACAATCATTTTTGCATGTAAAAACAGAATCCTACTCATTATTCCACATGCTGAACCTACATCACTTGTGTTTTGAGCCGACAGAGCGAGGCTACTCAGTTCTTTATTTTACTCTTATATTATTATCTATGCTGATGTCTAGTCACTTTACCCTGCACGTACATATCTACATCAAATACCTTGTACCCCTGCACATTGATCTGGTACTGGAACTCCCTGTATATTGATCTGGTACTGGGACTCCCTGTATATTCTTGTCTATTTTATTCCTCTTGTTATTATTTTTCTGTATCGTTGGGAAGGGCTCGTACGCATGCATTTCACGGTAAAGTCTACACCAGTTGTATTCGGAGCATGTGACAAATAACATTTGATTTGATTCCGCTCACGCCCGGGAGGCAGCCCGGTTCCAAATGGAATGCAATCCATGCTAATCCTGTTCACCCGGGGTTTGCCTGGGGCATTAATATAATCCCCCCATTGGCACACACACTCCATTGATACTGTACGTATGTAGTTGGTGAACTTTGTCAGGTGACTGTCTAGTTAAGGATTTAGTTTGAGGGAAACAAAAAAGGAAAATCCATGGTTATCGAGTCCTCTCGCAAACTCAGCAGAGTGATATTGGGTAGATTAATTTGTTAAATCGTCGCAGTGCAGTGCTGGGGTGGGCTTGAGGGCTCTACTTTATACTATGGGGTGTTAAGTAGAGGAAGGAAGCAGCAGGGTAAATGAACTGCTCTGGTCAGCAGATCTGGAGGAGAAACACGATACGGCTCATACACATTCATGTACTATGTATGCCAGTGATGATCTGCCACGCGTTTGCTAGCGTGTCGACCAGGAGAGCAGCTTTTCTCAGGGCCGCCCCTTTGACGTGACGTGAAAAATAGCTGACAAAATGCATTGTAAAGATTTAGCCGACCACTAGATGAAGCCAGAGACACATTCATTCGACAGAGAATCCTGAGTATCCTAGAACTGTCTATTCTTTTGTGTTCTGACTTATACAACTGTGTGAAATTAATAACATAAGTAGTGTAAACATATTGTCATACATTTTTGTGCCCAAAATCAGGCTCTGTAGACTTAAGAGGTTAAGTCATGGGCCTTACCTGGGTTTTTGAGGAGCCACAGAGGGCTGATTATTTGATAGGCAGCAAACTGTAGTCCAAATTAGACACGCCCAATTCAAAATCAATCCAAAACAATCATGGACGATTAAGTTTCAAGAATCAAGCATGACATGAAGTTGTCAGAGAGGGTGGCAGTGTGCCTATACCTTTCTCTTGGCCCCTGAAAAGAATCCTTCTCTGTGACTTACATAGCATTGACTTGTTTACAGCCAACTGTTAGGCTTATGTATGCATGCTTGGATCAGTGCATGTCTGGCTGTTCTCTAAAACCCCAAGCTTTCTCTTCTCATAATAGTGTGGCTGGTTCTCTATATGGAAGAGAATGTTTACTGCATAGAACCAGAGGAATGTTGGCATGTGTGGAGACTGGGAAAGGAAAGGGGATACCTAGTCAGTTGCACAACTGCACACATTCAACTGAAATGTGTCTTCTGCATTTAACCCAACCCCACTGAATCAGAGAGGTGGGGGTGCTGCCTCAATCGACATCCACGTTTCCCGGGAGCAGATTTTTCCACCATTTTTCCACCACTGCCCTCAGGGATTTGAACCAGCAATCTTTTAGTTACTGGCCCAACGCTCTTATCTGCTACCTACCGCACTGGACAGTCTGTGTGTGTTGGGGTCACTGTTTTCAACATCATAAATACATGTACAAGTGCCCTTGCAACCTGTAGTAAAGCCAGTCCAGAGCTGTGTTGTCTGCTCTGTATGCTTCTGATAAACAGAGGCTGTTTCCCCATTCTGAGAAGAGGAAGCTTGGTGTTTTAGAGAATAGCCAGACATGCACTGACCCAACCATGCACACATGAGCCTACACTCTTAGAAAAAAATACGTTATCTAGAACCTAAAAGTGTTCTTCAGCTATCTACATAGGAGAACCCTTGGAAGAACCCATTTTGGTTCCAGGGAGAACCTTTTCGGTTCCATGTAGAACCCTTTCCACAGAGGGTTCTACATGGAACCAAAAAGGTTTTCCTTTTTTCTAAGAGTGTAACATACACTACACACAATATGCACTACACTGTGCATGCAACCCCACTTTGAGATGCACCCCTCATATATTGCCAGAAGATACCGACCCTACCGTTACGCTTGTTTACACTGAGCTGCACTGAGGTCGGAACGCAATCATGGTTACATTAAAACACTGTTCCATTGAAGATTTAAATGTTGCTAGTTTTCCTGGAAAACTGCCCTTTTGTCCTCATGCTAGCTATCAGTAGCCACTGCAGACATTTTGGAATGGCAGTGTCAGCCAATCAGCTCCTTTGTTGTTCAACATGAAGTGTTATTCCAAAATGGCTGAGGTGGCTACTGCTTTTCTGGGAAAACTAAAGCAGTATTTTAATCTTCTCGATGGAGCAGTGTGAATAAAGGTCAAATTTGGAGTACATTGGCATATTCTATCCCTGCATTGAGGTATGTTTTCTGACCCATATCTCCACGGTGTCTTAATGCAACCATGATTGTGTTCCAACTTCAGTGCAGCTCAGTGTAAACAAACATAACGGTAGGGTCGGTATCTTCTGGCAACTCTCATATAAAGCTTTGCATATGGATACATTTAGAATCCATATGTACATTAATACATACTATTCATATAGTGTACATAGTTACACACTAGCCAAATGTTCAGCCTTCCACACTCAACTAAGTTATTCCTTGTTTCTCCACTACCAGGTGAGCGATGATGATGTTTCTCAACTGAGCTCCTCCTTTTCTATCTCTGCCTCTCTGGTGTGGAGGCAGTGATGGAGCTCAGACTGACAGTAGTGAGGAGAATATAAATAGTTCTGTAGTGATGCAGGTATGGGGGCTTTGATGAGGAGCCACATCTGAGAAGACACAGGGGAACTGTCAATATTGGCACTGCACACACATTAGTAAATGTAAATTCCATAAAACCTCACCCTTTTGTTGTGTACATACAGGTAACTGCCAAAATAAAGGAAACACCACCAACATGAAGTGTCTTAATAGGGCTTTGGGCCACCACGAGCCAGAACAGCTTCAATACACCTTGACATAGATTCTACAAGTGTCTGGAAATCTATTGGAGCGACACCATTCTTCCATGAGAAATTAGATAATTTGATGTTTTGTTGATGGGGGTGGAAAATGCTCTATCAGGCGCTGCTCCAGAATCTCCCATAAGTGTTCAATTAGTTTGAGATCTGGTGACTGACACACACACACACAAAACACATAATCCTACTCATTACTCCAACTGACTAACCTACGTCCCTTTTGTTTTGAGCTGACTTCGCCGTCAGCCAGAATGGGGCATCTGGCTCACACCCGGTTACAAATTGAATGCAATTAACGCTAACCCGGTTCACGCCCTGGGCATTAATAGAATCCCCTCATTGGCACACACACACCCTTTAAACCACCTATGCTCCTTTGACACACCCCTTTCAAAGTCACAGATCTCTTCTAGCCTCAGCATCCAAAATAATGGGCAACAGGACATTTTTAAACATGACCCTAAGCATGATGGGATGTTAATTGCTTAATTAACTCAGGAACCACACCTGTGTGGAACCACCTGCTTTCAATAAACTTTATCTTTCATTTACTCAAGTGTTTCCTTTTATTTTGGCAGCTACCTGTACCTTTTACATTCACTTTTACACCTCAGTGGTGCAAAGAAGGTAAGACAAAGGGAGGCACTCAGTTGTCATAAGTGTTGGGAATTCTCATCCGTATTTCCAAAGCAGTTTTGCTGCCATTGGGACTGTGCCTCCTTTACCATGGTGTAACTGCAGACTGTTAACTCACCCACTGTTCCTTTCTCAGCCAATGCAGCTTTTGCCATTCAAGCCTCTGCTGCTGCCACTGGTTGTACAACCCCGATGCTACATTTTGCCCTTCTGTGCACCGTTGTGAATTTTACCCCAGTGGCCTAAAGGAGGTCTCAATGCTTCAAATCATGCTATTCCCCTTCTCTAATCCAGTATAGAGCATGTTCCCTTTCCTCGGTTTTTGTCATTGAAGAGTTACATGGAAATGTTTCCTATCATTTTTCTGTCATTTGGCCCGGTGTGTTAATGTTTTCCATTCTCTGACTTCTCTAACTGTGTGTGTGTGTGAATGGAGGTGCAGTGGCTCCTCCAGTATGACTCATGCTCTGATGTTCACAGCTCCACTTACTTAAAGGCTTGGCCTAAGCACATGGCTCCCAGACAACACACAATCTGACTTCATGTGCTGGCCTTCTCTCCTACTCACTCACTCTCTCTCTTTAGCTCTTTCTCTCTCTCTCTTTATTTTCTCCCTAGCAACCCACCCATATGCCCCTTTTTCTTTCTCTCTGTTGGTTTGAGGACAAGAGCAGTCTTTTTCCCCCTGTAACTTATTAGTTCATAATCTATATTTGCTGCAACAGTGAACAAAGAGCAGGATTACTTTAAAGTTCCCTTCTGTCTTCTTTCTGTCACATTGTTTATCTTTCTCACAAACACACTTTGGAAGTATTTACAGTACAGAGGAAATATTTGTGGTTGAGATACTTTAACTTGGAATTCCTTACTTTTTTGCATCAAGATTTTCAGTAAGAATGCTTAGATACCATAAAGATTAAATCAATTTGAATGAAACAGTAAAGATAATATAATGGAACTAAAAAGATAGTATGATGGTGTGGATTAGGATGCATTAACTACGTCTCAGAGGAATAAGCCAGATGAGATAGGCCTATTAGTGGAAAGATGAATATCAAGTTATCGTTGGAAATGAATGAGTATGAGGACGGGCTTGGAGTCTAAAATACATCTACAGTGCAGTGAGTGTACTCAACTCAATCCAATAGCAACTCGGCAGCACAGCTACATAACACAGATCTGTTTACTACAGAGCATGTTAAAGCCTAGTTGTCAACCTGAACCTCAGAAGCCATGCTCACTTTTCTCTTTCACTCTAATGGTGAGGACACATCCTCTCACCACAGAGATGGGCCTGATACGCTCCCAAGCTTTTACAAATAATCTCTAGTTTTGCTTACTTGGTGTTTATTTGCCCATGGCTGAACCTTCACAAGGTCAAGTAAAAGCAGTGTGTTTTGACAAGAACTGAGATTATCATCTGAAGAACCTGGGTTTACAGGTTTGGTGGACCTCATACTCTCTGCCTTAACTCCTGCTTAACCCCTCTCCCTGACTTGTGAAAGCCCCCCAGAAATGTGTTGTGTGTTCGCCCTGTGCTGTTGACTGTCTGCCCTTCTGTGCACCATTGTGAACTTTACCCAGCGCAGATCCTCCCCCTGTCCTCACTGAACCCATGCCTCTGGAGCTGTAGGACAGAGTCTTTTCTAAAAATAGAAATGTTCAATGTTCAAGTTGAATGGTTTCAAAGGCCTTATTTTGCCTTATCTGTTATGGTTATTTATTGGCTTGTAAAGTCGCACAATATCTTGGCCTTATGTTGTACCACAGTAACAACCAGTGAAATATCCCTATGTAATTATTACCCTATAGTAAAGACTGGCAGTTATGCAGTACTTCCTACTTAAGCCTAAACCATAGTATTTTCTTACCAAACAACATTGTTTAGGAATGCTACATAAGTTATTCATTTATAGTTACCTTGGACTCTTGCCTACCGACAGACAATTCCACAGTAACAGAGTGATGATGAGACGCCGATTATTTTCCTTTAAAATGTATGCCAAACAAAAAAACAATGATTGCAAAGTTTTTTTAAAACATACAACTCTATGCAAAAGGACTACTTTTAACAATTTCCACAAAAAAAGTATACAATTACTGGTTTTTGGTTGACATGCATTTTAAAGTGAAAGTTTGAGACTCACCATCACTCTGTTACCATGGAATCCCCCTAAGTAATGTAACGTTTTCCTAGTCTTGCATTTTATTTGTGTAAATATGATTTGTGAATATTACAAGTTAATGATTGATGCAGCTTATGATGGTGATCTGTATAACTAATTTCTACTCCTAGTTCCACAATCAGTCAGCAATGTCACTAACAAAATTATTACAAAGTTCAGCTAATGTACAGTACTACTATTTTTGAGAACACAAAGCAAGTTGTTTGATTCTTACAACCGAATATGGTGGCACACACCAGCTGATACATGACTTCTTTGACTTGATGTCACCCCACCAGCTGGCCCGCCGCCCCCTCCCGTGCCCTTGGCAGAGTGTGCCGAGCAGGCCCTGCTTTACTTAACCTCCCTGGCTCCAGTCAAGGTGTTACAGTAACACGTTGCGTAACGCTGCATGTGAGCTCCCAGTCACATGGGGCAGTCTCTTCCCCCTCCTCCCTCCTCCCTGCCCTCCAGGTGTTTGGATTAGTGGAGTAAAGCAAGAGAAGAACAGAGGAGAGGGAGGAGGGCTGGCCTGTAAACTGGCTCTTCTCCTGTCCGTTTGTCCATTAATAGGCCCCTCCTCCCTCACTACTCAAAGGTCCTCACACTTTATTGCTCTGTTTTTGTTAATGTTCACTTTTTCTTCTCTGTCCAGCGATGAGAGTGGCTGTTTGCACTTGGGGCTGCTGTCTCTCTTAATGCAAGGTGAGACAGCTGCCGAGTCCTACTGACGACCTGTCAACAGATCAACAGGCACCTCACGTATGTTTTAGTGTCATTACACCCTTTGACATTCTATGTAAGCTAACCAAACAGAAAGAGCTCCTTTTGTCCTGGGGCTGTTCAGTCTCATTCTACAACCAGTAATGTCATGTAATCCACCCCAACTCTGTGTGTGTCTTACTCTGTGGAGGATGTCCAGGAGAACAGTGCTCTCGTTTCAGTCATTTTATCCGTGTCTGTAAACAGATGAATGGACCTGTTGACACTAATCTACTGTATGAGGTAATGGAGTCAGTGACTTTGTAGTGGCACTCCTGAATGTCTGTCCTACTTAATTCACGTGGCATGGCCCATATTGAAACACACACTCAGTGCGAAACCTTCCGTGCCCTAATGCCAGAAGCCACTCTATGTATGGCTTTATGAGAAGAGCACTGATTTCACCCCGCCACTTTGTTGTCAAACAAAGATAAGGCTCTGGGCTACTCATTAATGAATCAAAGGTTGGCAGCTACCACAGGCCTACCTACCTTGTTGTGTGAGCAGGTATGTAATAGAGGAGCCAGTGCAGTATTGGTGGTGAGAGCAGGAGCTCAGTGGTAAAGGTCAGTGGATTGTCTCTTGGGTGCCCCTGGCAGGTGGGCCTAGTGCTGCTGACACTCTGGAGGACTGTGGGGACTCCCTCTCTGACTCACATGGGCATGTGAACATCCAGCCGCTCCACTTACACTACACCCAGGGACACGCACAGGGACAGACCGGCATGGCTGAACTAATGCTGCTTGCAAACAATTACAGACTGAGTAGTATGCCTCATTAGCCACAGTAGTACACAGTATTTAAGTTATCATAAATATGTATGGTATAAGATGAAGAGACTGATTGATACAATAATGCCCATTACACAAGCATAAAGAAATAATGTGGATTTTTAATTTTTTATAATCGAAGGTCTCATCCAAAGGTTAGATTCAGTCTAGATAGAGCTGCTGTGTGTAGTCTGTGACTGTAGGCTAGATTGAGAAATAAAAATAGTTAACTTTAACAAGTTACATTTCCTCCACTGCTACCACGCATGGCTCCCGGCAACCACATTAAAGACAAAGAAGACTGAAAGAAAAGTTATTTATGTAATTAACTCCTTTAATTTCCAGAGCGTGTTTCTTCAATGTTTTTCCCTTCATGTAACCACAGGCTGCAGGCTGTGAGGAGAGCTAATGCAGATAGCATGACTGTGTGGCTGGTGAGAGGGAATGTAGGTCAGCGAGAAGGAGAGAGACTAGGTACACTGTCTGCTGAGAGACAGTTTTGTGTGATGCCCGGAGACTGCCTGCCAGTGGCACAATAGCACAGATCCACACGGAGGCTCCCCTGGAATTCAGGCCCCCAGCCCAGGACTTTGTGTTGGTCAGAGAGCCAGCCTCTGGATGGGATAAGATATCCTGCAAGATGTCAATCAGCATGATGTTCGTTGCACCTGCACTCACAGGTGGTTGCACCTGCACTCACAGTATTAGACTTAAAACGAATCATCCAGCGATCATACACTGTTTACCAGGGGGCAGGGCTACCGACGTTAAGGCTAATCTGAAGATGGTGCTGGCTAAAGCTAAAACTGGCGAGTGTAGAGAGTATAGAGATATTGTTATCCACGTCGGCACCAACGATGTTAGGATGTAACAGTCAGAGGTCGCCAAGCGCAACATAGCTTCAGCGTGTAAATCAGCTAGAAAGATGTGTCGGCATCGAGTAATTGTCTCTGGCCCCCTCCCAGTTAGGGGGAGTGATGAGCTCTACAGCAGAGTCTCACAACTCAATCGCTGGTTGAAAACTGTTTTCTGCCCCTCCCAAAAGATAGAATTTGTAGATAATTGGCCTTCTTTCTGGGACTCACCCACAAACAGGACCAAGCCTGGCCTGTTGAGGAGTGATGGACTCCATCCTAGCTGGAGGGGTGCTCTCATCTTATCTACGAACATAGACAGGGCTCTAACTCCCCTAGCTCCACAATGAAATAGGGTGCAGGCCAGGCAGCAGGCTGTTAGCCAGCCTGCCAGCTTAGTGGAGTCTGCCACTAGCACAGTCAGTGTAGTCAGCTCAGCTATCCCCATTGAGACCGTGTCTGTGCCTTGAACTAGGTTGGGCAAACTAAACATGGCGGTGTTCGCCTTAGCAATCTCACTAGAATAAAGACCTCCTCCATTCCTGCCATTTTTGAAAGAGATCGTGATACCTCACATCTCAAAATAGGGCTACTTAATGTTAGATCTCTCACTTCAAAGGCAGTTATAGTCAATGAACTAATCACTGATCAAAATCTTGATGTGATTGGCCTGACTGAAACATGGCTTAAGCCTGATGAATTTACTGTGTTAAATGAGGCCTCACCTCCTGGTTACACTAGTGACCATATCCCCCGTGCATCCCGCAAAGGCGGAGGTGTTGCGTTTTTGTCTTTTGAGCTTCTAGTCATGAAATCTATGCAGCCTACCCAATCACTTTTTATAGCTACTGTTTACAGGCCTCCTGGGCCATATACAGCGTTCCTCACTGAGTTCCCTGAATTCCTATCGGACCTTGTAGTCATAGCAGATAATATTCAAATTTTTGGTGACTTTAATATTCACATGGAAAAGTCCACAGACCCACTCCAAAAGGCTTTCGGAGCCATCATCGACTCAGTGGGTTTTGTCCAACATGTCTCTGGACCTACTCCCTGTCACAGTCATACTCTGGACCTGGTTTTGTCCCATGGAATAAATGTTGTGGATCTTAATGTTTTTCCTCATAACCCTGGACTATCGGACCACCATTTTATTACGTTTGCAATCGCAACAAATAATCTGCTCAGACCCCAACCAAGGAGCATCAAAAGTCGTGCCATAAATTCTCAGACAACACAAAAATTCCTTGATGCCCTTCCAGAATCCCTCTGCCTACCCAAGGACTTCAGAGGACAAAAATCAGTTAACCACCTAACTGAGGAACTCAATTTAACCTTGCGCAATACCCTAGATGCAGTTGCACCCCTAAAAACTAAAAGCATTTGTCATAAGAAACTATACAGAAAATACCCGAGCCTCTGAAGCAAGCTTCCAGAAAATTGGAACGGAAATGGAGCCACACCAAACTGGAAGTCTTCCGACTAGCTTGGAAAGACAGTACCGTGCAGTATCGAAGAGCCCTCACTGCTGCTCGATCATCCTATTTTTCCAACTTAATTGAGGAAAATAATAACTTATTTTTAATACTGTCGCAAAGCTAACTAAAAAGCAGCATTCCCCAAGAGAGGATGGCTTTCACTTCAGCAGTAATAATTTCATGAACTTCTTTGAGGAAAAGATCATGATCATTAGAAAGCAAATTACAGACTCCTCTTTAAATCTGCGTATTCCTCCAAACCTCAATTGTCCTGAGTCTGCACAACTCTGCCAGGACCTAGGATCAAGGGAGACAAGTGTTTTAGTACTATATTTCTTGACACAATGATGAAAATAATCATGGCCTCTAAACCTTCAAGCTGCATACTGGACCCTATTCCAACTAAACTACTGAAAGAGCTGCTTCCTGTGCTTGGCCCTCCTATGTTGAACATAATAAACGTCTCTCTATCCACCGGATGTGTACCAAACTCAGTAAAAGTGGCAGTAATAAAGCCTCTCTTGAAAAAGCCAAACATTGACCCAGAAAATATAAAAAAATATTGAATCTTCCATTCCTCTCTAAAATGTTAGAAAAAGCTGTTGCACTGCAACTCACTGCTTTCCTGAAGATGAACAATGTATACGAAATGCTTCAGTCTAGTTTTAGACCCCATCATAGCACTGAGACTGCACTTGTGAAGGTAGTAAATGACCGTTTAATAGCGTCAGATCGAGGCTCTGCATCTGTCCTCGTGCTCCTAGACCTTAGTGCTGCTTTTGATACCATCGATCACCACATTTTTTGGGAGAGATTGGAAACCCAAATTGGTCTACACGGACAAGTTCTGGCCTGGTTTAGATCTTATCTGTCGGAAAGATATCAATTTGTCTCTGTGAATGGTTTGTCCTCTGACAAATCAACTGTAAATGTTGGTGTTCCTCAAGGTTCCGTTTTGGGACCACTATTGTTTTCACTATATATTTTACCTCTTGGGGATGTTATTTGAAAACATAATGTTAACTTTCACTGCTATGCGGATGACACACAGCTGTACATTTCAATGAAACATGGTGAAGCCCCAAAATTGCCTCCCTAGAAGCCTGTGTTTCAGGCATTAGGAAGTGGATGGCTGCAAACTTTCTACTTTTAAACTCGGACAAAACAGAGATGCTTGTTCTAGGTCCCAAGAAACAAAGAGATCTTCTGTTGAATCTGACAATTAATCTTGATGGTTGTACAGTCGTCTTAAATAAAACTGTGAAGGACCTCGGCGTTACTCTGGACCCTGATCTCTCTTTTGACAAACATATCAAGACTGTTTCAAGGACAGCTTTTTTCCATCTACGTAACATTGCAAAAATCAGAAACTTTCTGTCCAAAAATGATGCAGAAAAATTAATCCATGCTTTTGTTACTTCTAGGTTAGACTACTGCAATGCTCTACTTTCCGGCTACCCGGATAAAGCACGAAAGCACTTCAGTTAGTGCTAAATACGGCTGGTAGAATCCTGACTAGAACCAAAAAATGTGATCATATTACTCCAGTGCTAGCCTCCCTACACTGGCTTCCTGTTAAGGCAAGGGCTGATTTCAAGGTTTTACTGCTAACCTACAAAGCATTACATGGGCTTGCTACTACCTATCTTTCCGTTTTGGTCCTGCCGTACATACTTACACGTACACTACGGTCACAAGACGCAGGCCTCCTAATTGTCCCTGGAATTTCTAAGCAAACAGCTGGAGGCAGGGGTTTCTCCTACAGAGCTCCATTTTTATGGAATGGTCTGCCTACCCATGTGAGAGACGCAGACTCGGTCTCAACCTTTAAGTCTTTACTGAAGACTCATCTCTTCAGTAGGTCATATGATTGAGTGTAGTCTGGCCCAGGAGTGTGAAGGTGAACGGAAAGGCTCTGGAGCAACGAACCGCCCTTGCTGTCTCTGCCTGGCCGGTTCCCCTCTCTCCACTGGGATTCTTTGCCTCTAACCCTATTCCAGGGGCTGAGTCACTGGCTTACTGGTGCTCTTCCATGCCGTTCCTAGGAGGGGTGCGTCACTTGAGTGGGTTGAGTCGCTGACGTGGTCTTCCTGTCTGGGTTGGCGCCCCCCCTTGGGTTGTGCCGTGGCGGAGATGTTTGTGGGCTATACTCGGCCTTGTCTCAGGATGGTAAGTTGGTGGTTGAAGATATCCCTCTAGTGGTGTGGGGGCTGTGCTTTGGCAAAGTGGGTGGGGTTATACCCTGCCTGTTTGGCCCTGTCCGGGGGTGTGTCTCCTGACCCCTCCTGTCTCAGCCTCCAGTATTTATGCTGCAGTAGTTTATGTGTCGGGGGGCTAGGGTCAGTCTGTTATATCTGGAGTATTTCTCCTGTCTTATCCGGTGTCCTGTGTGAATTGAAGTATGCTCTCTCTAATTCTCTCCTTTTTCTTTCTTTCTTTCTTTCTTTCTTTCTTTCTTTCTTTCTTTCTTTCTTTCTTTCTTTCTTTCTTTCTTTCTTTCTTTCTCTCTCTCTCTCGGAGGACCTGAGCCCTAGGACCATGCCTCAGGACTACCTGGCATGATGACTCCTTGCTGTCCCCAGTCCACCTGGCCGTGCTGCTGCTCCAGTTTCAACTGTTCTGCCTGCGGCTATGGAACCCTGACCTGTTCACCGGACGTGCTACCTGTCCCAGACCTGCTGTTTTCAACTCTCTAGAGACAGCAGGAGCGGTAGAGATACTCTCAATGATTGGCTATGAAAAGCCAACTGAGGTGCTGACTTGTTGCACCCTCGACAACTACTGTGATTATTATTATTTGACCATGCTGGTCATTTATGAACATTTGACCATCTTGGCCATGTTCTGTTATAATCTCCATCCGGCACAGCCAGAAGAGGACTGGCCACCCCTCATAGCCTGGTTCCTCTCTAGGTTTCTTCCTAGGTTTTGGCCTTTCTAGGGAGTTTTTCCTAGCCACCATGCTTCTACACCTGCATTGCTTGCTGTTTGGGGTTTTAGGCTGGGTTTCTGAACAGCACTTTGATATATCAGCTGATGTAAGAAGGGCTTTATAAATAAATTTGATTTGGCCTGTAATCTGTTGAGAATAACTGATATTTCACTATACAGCACAGTGAAGGGTCTCTCTGTGAATCAGGCTAGCTATAACTTGTCAAATCTTGTACGTGCACAGGGAAGCAAACTCTAGTCAGTGTTGTGTGACTGTTAGGGAGATGAATAGACAGTGGTCCGGTGGAGTAGCTGCTCTGCTCCGGACAGAGATATTTGAAGTTGCAGTGACCTCTAACCTTTAGAGGAAATGGCAAAGGTCTGTGTGGGTTTGTCCTGACATCTGACTCCTGTAATCAGACTAACACAAGGTTGAGTGCTCTGGAATTTCACCACTTTTTCTCAGGTCTCATTCACCTGCATGCATTTATTAATGTGCATGCACAGAGGCATTACGGAGAACACTTTGCTACTCATTTACAGATGTACAAGTTGTAGTAGTTACAACCGGTCTCTCCACCAGCAGAAGTAGTGGACTGGTCACACTAACTAGATGTACAATGCCTGGTTGATTTGGTGGTGTTAAAGCACCAAGCTCTACTGTAATGACCATCTGCTGGATGGTCTTCCTCTTTTCACACACAAAACATTTTAATAAAAAAAAAATATTACATAACATGAGATTGACTTTCAGTCAAGCCTCTCCAGTTTCATACTGGTATCTCACTATGGGATTATATTCTCCATTGAGGTAGGCCTATCTTGAGATCCTCCTTCCTCCCAGGGTATCGTATTCCATCTGTAAACCACGGCTGTGCTGGTGTCTGCTGCTTTGTATGGCACTTCTGTCATCACTTCAATATGATTAATGCTTGTTTTTATTGCCATTTGGCTCAAATTCCAGGCTGAAATTAGACACTTTGTTTTGAGTGTTGATGAACAGTACATCGATGAGCTCAGGTCCTAGACAGGTGTCACGTTCCTGACCTGTTTTTCCTTTTTCTTGTATTTATTTAGTTGGTCAGGGCGTGAGTGGGGGTGGGCTGTCTATGTGTGATTTTCTATGTTGGGGTTTTGTGTTCGGCCTGGTATGATTCTCAATCAGAGGCAGCTGTCAATCGTTGTCCCTGATTGAGAATCATACTAAGGCAGCCGGGGTTTCACGTGTGTTTTGTGGGTGTTTGTTCCTGTGTCTGTGTCTGTTGCACCACACGGGACTGTTTCGTTTGTTCGTTCGTTTGGCTAGTCTTTCCTGTTCGTGCGTTCTTCGTGTCTATATGTAAGTTCTCAAGTTCAGGTCTGTCTACTTCGTTTTGTTGTTTTGTAATTTTCAAAGTGTTTTTCGTGTTCGTCTTGTCTTTAATAAATATCCATTATGTCTGCATACAACGCTGCGTTTTGGTCCGACCCTTACTCCTCATCCGAGGAGGAGGCATTAGACAGCCGTAACAACAGGTCCTAAATCACCCCCACGTGACTGAATCATAAAATATAGCTTTTGTTGCACCCTTCTGTTTTTTTGTAAAAATACTGATCTCCTATGCCTCTGCCTTTGCTTTATCCTTGTCAATCTTGAACTGCAAGAATTATTTAGAATTTGAGAATCACATCACATCTCATTGAAATTGAAATGCAAGTCATTTTTCACAATTCCTCAACTGTAAATATTTCAATATCTGATGAAGCATACTATCAGCAATGTGTTGCTTTCCTGATTTTGTGTGTGTGTGTGTGTGTGTGTGTGTGTGTGTGTGTGTGTGTGTGTGTGTGTGTGTGTGTGTGTGTGTGTGTGTGTGTGTGTGTGTGTGTGTGTGTGTGGACAATTGTGGTCAACTTCTGGTCCCCACAAGAATAGTAAACAAACAACATTTTGATTAACTGGGGACATTTTGTTGGTCCCCACAAAGTCAAACATCTATTTCTAGGAGGTTTAGGGTTAAGGTCAGAATTAGTGTTAGGATTAGCATTAGGTTTAGGAGCTAGGATTAGTTTTAGGGTTAGGATTAGGAGCTAGTGTTAGGGTTAAGATTAAGGTTTTGGGTTAGGGTAAGAGTACGGGCTAGTTTAGAGGTTAGGGAAAATAGGATTTTGAAGGGGTCTGAATTGTGTGTCCCCACAAGGTTAGATGTACAAGACTGTGTGTGTGTTTGTGTATTTTATCAGTAAGACGGAGACAACCGTTGACCAGCGTATAGTCATACAGCATTTCTTGCGGCCTGCCATTTATATGATGGTGTGTGTGTTTTCCCAGTACCTATGATGGTCTGTGTCTGTATATGAAACTGTTTGACCTGGCCTCATAGTGGAAGTCATTCACCAACTCCGACAGTCAGCTGCCAGCAACCCAAAAGTGGCCTGCTCACATTCCACCCTTGGTGAGGGATGTTGATTTTCTCCTCTTCTGACTCACCCCTCCCCTTCAATAAACCAGACTCAAACGCCCCCTTTGTTTTTGTCTCCTTAAAAGGTTACCTTGTTTTACCACTTTCGCATTCCCAAAAGACAAACAGTTATGGCACAGTATCAACACAACGGAAAAATTAAACACTGTTGAGAGATAATGGGTGCCTTGCCTGAGAGAGGCCACGACAACACATTCTTCTAGTACACAGAACAGAACATGCATATCGTTAAGCCTGTAATCCGAGGGCTGTATATGGTCAGGGTTCCTGGAGAAGGGAGACAAGAGACCAGTTCCTCAGAAGTGAAGAAGACAAATCGGAGGGGGTGCAGGCATTGTGGGTAGTGTCTGTCATGGCCTATTTTGCATGGAACTCTTCCCCCCCTCCTTTTACCCCCAGCTAGACAGGCCACAGCTGCGTTGCCATGGGGAGCGGGTTCACTCAAGGTTCTGCTGGTGAAAACTTGTTTTGTGGTGGCATGAGAGGTGTGGCCTGGGACAGGGAGGGTGGGGCTGACCTACATTCTGCCTGGGCCTGCAGCAGCACTGTACTGTACTGTAGCAGATACTCAGAAAAACCACAGAGAGAGCAGGGCTTCCCTTAACAGAAAGTCTCTGGAATAGATGTGGACTTGACGTCTGTGCCCAGTGGGTCAACACTGTCAGAGCCAGGGATGGGCAAAAATTACAAAATACAATTACAAAATACAGAATACCATAAAGATCAATGTATCAAAATAACCACAAAATACTTGCAAGTAGCCGGCCCAAACAGCAACAATATTCTCAGTAATGGTTACAAAAAGTTTTACTTGCTGTTAATGTTGTATGTTGTTGTTTATCTACCTTAGTTGAGCAAGTCACTCTGGATAAGCGTTTCAGGTCGGAACTCATTAGAATAATACTCAGCATGCTTTGCAATTGTTAATTTTTACATATACATTTATATTTAGTTCATTTGGCAGATGCTTTTATCACACCATAGTGCTATCAGACTTCTGATACCAACGCAGGGTGAAAGGGGGGCAACAAAATGTGAACCGCTATGAACAAATGTATGGAAAAGTTTTTTGTATTTTGAAAATACAAATTACAGTATTTTGAAAATACTAATTATATTGGAGTGTAGTTCAGCCCAGTGAAATTCAAATGACAAAATACTAAAATAATTAAAATATGTATTTCAAATTTAAATGCTGCCCAGAGCATAGAGTCAACCGTCATTAGGTGTTGCCTGAAAACAGTAACAGACACCCTCCCCACCCATAAGGTGATGTGGCCACTAATATTACACAAAGACCTGTAGCTGAGGACATGCTGGTCGGGTGTGAAATGTCTGTAGGCAATGTTAAGCATTCTCTCTCTCTCTCTCATATACACATTACATGTGACGGCTGATGCAATTTTTTGTGCCACAGATGAGAAAATAAAAACAAAGGGAAGGGAGGGTAATTTGCTTTAAGCCCGCCCCCTTTCACACATGCAGGGGCATCATGCACCCCGAAAAATATGATGGGGTACAAAGCACGTGAGGATGGATGTGGGAGGGCCCCGACGCGGGCAGACTCCCCGGAATTTAGCATTTTTCAAACACCTGAAACAGCTTTTCCCTGCAATTCCTGCAGTCATAATCATTATGCTTAGTTCTACGTAAAAAACAAGGTATATTTTTCTGAGTGGATATATTTTTTTAAATAAACTAAATATGCTTCTCTACATCTCAGCTAAAATCTGGGTAAAAGACAAAGGAATTTGAGTCGTATTCAGTACATGTAGTTATTGCTTGCTTTTCCAAAGCAGGGGTCTTCAAACTTTTCTTGTAGCTACGACATACCTAATACATACAATACAGCTTTAGTGACACCCCTGTCTCAAAAACGAATGGTTTCAGTTGCTTAAATTTTGTAAATTAAGCTTTTCCTCCCAACTGTGCCGTTCTGCTTGTAAAATGATGACTAACTTTACCTACTTCATGTAAAAATTGAAAACTGCTATTGGTTAAACTATATCTACTTGAATATAAAGTTGAATCCCCCTTCTCCTAAAATGTAATGTATTAAGACAATTATGACGATTTGTTATACGATAATTGTGCCGTTTGCTAATAGCAGTTGTTTTGCTGGTTAAACAAAGTTTAGCAATGTGTTGTGGAAAGATTTGCGCTGGAGGGGATGGCTGCTGTTTTATGGACTCTTAACCAATCGTGCTATTTTGTTCGTTTTTTTCGCATTGTTTGTAACTTATTTTGTACATAATGTTGCTGCTACCGTCTCTTATGACCGAAAAGAGCTTCTGAACATCAGAACAGTGATTACTCACCTTGAACTAGACAAATAATTTTTCTTTAACTAGTCGGACGAGAGGGATTTACTCCAAACACCTGAACAGGCCCTCATCCCCGTCATTCGCAGGAGACGGCGGTATTGCGGAAGGCGATCGGGGTGCCTTGTGAGGACCCGGCGATGAGTGGCTAATCTGCCTTTGCAATCAATACTATTGGCCAACGTACAATCGCTGGCTAATAAAGTGGACGAACTACAAGCACGTATATCCTACCAACGGGACAGAAAAAAATGTAATATCCTATGTTTCACCAAGTCGTGGCTGAACAACGACATGAATAACATACAGCTAGCGGGTTATACACTGTATTGGCAGGATAGAACAGCAGCCTCTGGTAAGAAAAGGGGTGGCGGTCTACGAATATTTCTAAATAACAGCTGGTCCACGATATCTAAGGAAGTCTTAAGGTTTTGCTCGCCTGAGGTAGAGTATCTCATGATAAGCTGTAGACCGCACTACCTAGGGCGTAGCTGTCTATTTACCACCACAAACCGATGCTGGCACTAAGACCACACTCAATTAGCTATATACAGCCATAAGCAAACAGGAAAACGTTCATCCAGAAGCGACGCTCCTAGTGGCCAGGGACTTTAATGCAAGAAAACTTAATTCCGTTTGACCTAATTTCTACCAGCATGTTAAATGTGCAACCAGAGGGGGAAAAAAACTCTAGACTACCTTTACTCCACACACAGAGACACGTATAAAGCGTGTAAACCCTCGTATAAACCCTCGCCCTCCATTTGGCAAATCTGACCATAATTCTATCCTCCTGATTCCTGCTTAAAAGCAAAAATTAAAGCAGGACGCATCAGTGACTCGGTCAAAAAAAGTGGTCAGATGAAGCAAATGCTAAGCTACAGGACTGTTTTGCTAGCACAGACTGGAATATGTTCCGGGATTCTTCCGATGGCATTGAAGAGTACACCACATCAGTCACTGGCTTCATCAATAAGTGCATCGATGACGTCGTCCCCACAGTGACTGTACGTACATACCCCAACCAGAAGCGATGGATTACAGGCAACATCCGTACTGAGCTAAAGGGTAGAGCTGCTGCTTTCAAGGAGCGGGACTCTAACCCGGAAGCTTATGAGAAATCCCGCTATGCCCTCCGACAAACCATCAAACAGGCAAAGCGTCAATACAGGATTACGATCGAATCGTACTACATCGGCTCCAACGTTCGTTGGATGTGGCAGGGCTTGCAAACTATTACAGACTACAAAGGGAAGCACAGCCGAGAGCTGCCCAGTGACACGAGCCTATCAGACGAGCTAAACTACTTCTATGCTCGCTTCGAAGCAAATAACACTGAAACATGCATGATCGCACCAGCTGTTCCGGAAGACTGTGTGATCATGCTCTCCGCAGCCGATGTGAGTAAGACCTTTAAACAGGTCAACATTCACAAGGCCGCAGGGCCAGACGGATTACCAGGACGTGTACTCCGAGCATGCGCTGACCAACTAGCAAGCGTCTTCACTGACATTTTCAACCTCTCCCTGTCCGAGTCTGTCATACCAACATGTTTCAAGCAGACCACCATGGTCCCTGTGCCCAAGAACACTAAGGTAACCTGCCTAAATGACTACCGACCCGTAGCACTCACGTCTGTAGCCAGGAAGTGCTTTGAAAGGCTAGTCATGGCTCACATCAACACTATTATGCCAGAAACCGTAGACCCACTCCAATTTGCATACCGCCCCAACAGATCCACAGATGATGCAATCTCTATTGCACTCCACAATGCCCTTTCACACCTGGACAAAAGGAACACCTATATGAGAATGCTGTTCATTGACTACAGCCCAGTGTTCAACACTATTATGCCCTCAAAGCTCATCACTAAGCTAAGGAGCCTGGGACTAAACACCTCCCTCTGCAACTGGATCCTGGACTTCCTGACGGGTTGCCCCCAGGTGGTAAGGATAGTTAACAACACATCCGCCACGCTGATCCTCAACACGGGGGCCCCTCAGGGGTGTGTGCTCAGTCCCCTTCTGTAGACAGGAGACAAAGGAGATGATTGTGGACTACAGGAAAAGGAGGACCGAGCACACCCCATTCTCATCGACGGGGCTGTAGTGGAGCAGGTTGAGAGCTTCAAGTTCCTTGGCGTCCACATCACCAACAAACTAACGTGGTCCAAGCACACCAAGACAGTCGTGAAGAGGGAACGACAAAATCTATTCCCCCTCAGGAGACTGAAAAGATTTGGCATGGGTTCTCAGATCCTCAAAAGGTTCTACAGCTACACCATCGAGAGCATCCTGACGGGTTGCATCACTGCCTGGTATGGCAACTGCTCAGCATCTGACTGTAAGGTGCTACAGAGGGTAGTGTGTACGGCCCAGTACATCACTGGGGCCAAGCTTCCTGCCATCCAGGACCTATATACTAGACGGTGTCAGAGAAAGGCCAAAAAACTTGTCAGACTCCAGTCACCGAAGTCATAAACTGTGGCAAGCGGTACCGGAGCGCCAAGTCTAGGTCCAAGAGGCTTCTCAACAGCTTCTACCCCCAAGCCATAAGACTCGTGAACATCTAATCAAATGGCTACCCAGACTATTTGCACCCCCCCCCCCCCTATTTTACGCTGCTGCTACTCTCTGTTATTATTTATGCGTAGTCACTTTAATAACTACATATTACCTCGATTACCTCGACTAACCGGTGCCCCCGCACATTGACTCTGTACCGGTACCCCCTGTATATAGCCTCACTATTGTTATTTTACTGCTGCTCTTTAATTATTTGCTACTTTTATTTCTTATTTTTTTAGGTATTTTTCTTAACTGCATTGTTGGTTAAGGGCTTGTAAGTAAGCATTTCACTGTAAGGTCTGTTGTATTCGGCACATGTGACAAATAAAATTTGATTTGACAAAAGTTAATATCCAAGTCAAGAAAACTTGCCAGCAGCCAGAGTACTTGTGGTTACAGCAAGTGTAATTAGCTCCAATTAGTGTAATTTGCTCAATATTAGAAGATATGCCCTTATTTTCTACTAGTCTGTTATATTTGTATTTATTATGGATCCCCATTAGCTGCTACTCTTCCTCAGGTCCGGCCAGGACCAGAAGTCCCCACAAGAATAGTAAACAAACAAAAAATTTGACCAACTGGGGACATTTCGGTGGTCCCCAGTTCGTCAAATGCTATTTCTATGGGGTTTAGGGTTAAGGTTAGTGTTAGGGTTAGAATTACATTAAGGGTTAGGAGCTAGGTTTAGTTTTAGGGTTAGGTTTAGGGTTAAGGTTAGGTTTTTGGGATAAGGTTGATGTCACCTGTTAAATCCACTTCAATCAGTGTAGATGAAGTGGAGAAGACAGTTGAGACATGGATTGTGTATGTGTGCCATCAGCAGGTGAATGGGCAAGACAAAATATTTAAGTGCTTCTGAGTTTTTCACGCTCAACAGTGTTCTGTGTGTATCCAGAATGGTCCACCACCCAAAGGACATCCAGTCAACTTGACACAACTGTGGGAAGCATTGGAATCAACATGGTCCAACATCCCTGTGGAACTCTTTCTACACCTTGTAGAGTCCATGACCAGACAAATTGAGGCAGTTCTGAGAGCAACTCAATATTAGGAAGGTGTTCCTAATATAACCGGACCTCCGGTTGAATACTCATGTTCTAAAATCTACCAACCTTGCCAGCAAGCATGCTAGCTAAAATAGATAGACAAGCTAGCTACTGTAACTTGATTGATAGCAAAATGGAAATGGTTTCTTGGTAGCTAGTTATGAGGTTTGGAAATTGGGAAGCTATCTGGGCTAGCTAAAGCCAACTTCCTAAAATTGCTAAGTGGCTAGTAGCCTAGTATTACAGAGAGAAAAAAACAAAACGTGTCCTGTTTAAAACATTTTTTACACAGGACAAATCTCAAGGGGGTACGTGCCCCTGTGCCCCCTATGGGCATGACGCCTATGCACACATGCACACACACGCTGCACACATGCACATGCACACAACCATGACCAGGCTGAGGAACTATGCTCTGGGCTCCCAAACTGAGCCATATGAATGGAAAACAAACACAGAGCCCTGTGTTACTCAGCACACAGTAGCAGGTTTTTTAATACTCCCGTAATGTTTTCTACACCAGATCAGTAATCCATTCATAAATTGCCTGTTCACAGGCATATTGCACACATTTGTGGAGGATTGCCAAGGCCCCACCTAAACTAGGTCTGGCGTATGCACTGATCTCAGTGACAAACTTCACACCTGATTGATTGCCAGTTGTTGTTGTATCTGGTTACATAATAAACCATTCTACATTACCGGTTATTCCTGACATTTTAATGTGTATCATAAACTATTAAGATGACCATAAAGTATATGTTTGAATGAGATTATCAGAGTCCTGTTTATGACTTTGATTATTTTTATAGTGCTGCTTGCCTGCTTTTGTTTTTGTCAGTTGCAAATGATCACACTTTAGACTAGGACGTGATAGTGACAGTTTTAATATTGTCTCGGAAATGTCTACTAATGTACTAATAGTATCTATTAGTGCTTTTCAAGATAACTGTTGAATGTTTTCAACCTCACATTTGTTTTTGTTGTGCATTACAAGTTGCGTCATATTGACAATGCTGTACTAGTTTATGTAGCCAAGTGTTAGAGCTAGCTATCGTTTTAATCTGTGATTTCATCACATTGAAAGTGTCTGTTTGCAGTGATAAGCACATCTCCTCTGTAGGGGAATTCCTTCCCAGTATAAAATGAGGCCATGGAGGAGAGAAGACCTGTCATGAGGCCCACAATATCTCCATTGTCCCCCTGCTAAGGGTAACCCAAACAGCAGAGATCACCTGGCTGAGAGGGAGGGTTGTTTGGGTGGGGCACCACCACCTGTTAGGTGACGCATGGCCTCTGAGCTCATGAAGCTCTCCTCTGGTCCAACAGGAAGGAAACTCAGGGGGAAGAAACACAGCCAGCTCTTTGTTATTACTCAGATTTATGCTCTGCTCCATTACTGTTCCTCCTTTCCCTATTGCTCTCTCTTTCTCTCTTTCTTTCACTTTCTCTCTCTCTCTCTCTCTCTCTCTCAATTGTTTAAACCATTTCTATCTCTTCTCTCCCTTGCTTATCCCCTGATTCCCCATGTAGGCCTCTCTCTCACCCTCCGTTTCCCACATGTTCCCCTCTCTCTGTTATATATTCTGACCTACTTTCTAATAAGAGCTACATTATATGGTTACATAAGAGCAAGACTGTCTCTGCAGTTGATACCCTGATACCACAGCTCTGCTGTGTTCTGTCTCACAGAGGGGGTGCTGGCACTGGAAGACTCCCAGCACCACAGTGCCTGAGGCTACAGATTTGGGAGCCCGTAGGTCCTTAGTGAGAAATGATAGTCAAGTGTGAGCTCTTATTCCTTTGTCATATCTCCAGCCCTCACCTGCCTACCATTCAATTCCAGGACTCCGGCACTCGACTAAAGTGAAATTAAATAAATGAACACCGCAACATATCGTTGAAATACTTTTGCCCTCAGAACAGCCTCAATTCGTGGGGCACCTACAAGGTGTCGAAAGCATTCTACAGGGATGCTGGCCCATGTTGACACCAATGCTTTCACCTGGATTCACCTGGTCAGTCTACGTCTTGGAAAGAACAGATCTTAATGCTTTGTATACTCAGTGTATAAACCACATCGTTTATCTTATTTACATTACGACACTCCTCTTTATATCACGTCAATAGACACACCAATGTAAGTGAAGCTTGTGATTGGAGGTTGGGTTGTAACTAGAGAGGAGTGGGTCTGAACGCAGGGAGGGAGGGGTTAGAAGTAGACCTTGAGATGGGCCACTCCCCAGGTCTATTCACTGAGCCGCTCTGGACCAGTTTGAGGGCTGTTATAATGCGTAACCATTATGTACCAGAGTTTAATGGGACACACAGCCCCTCATTCCCTCCCCCCTGCCTCCCATCTACTCATGTTTTTTGCACAACTAGATGTATGTCTATTGCAAGGAATGTTTTGAATCTTTCCATTCAATTCCAATGCTCTTTTGATTTGATGCCTAGAGGCAAACAATACCAGGATATTAAAGCATGAGCCATGTAACCTTTGAGTACTGTTTTCAAAACAGAGATTTGTATAAGTGTATGTTTATTTAATAGTGATGTTTATTCCATCCATGTATGATAACAGCCATGCTAAAGTTTTTTTTTCAAATAATGAACCGCAAGGAATTGCCCCTTTTAGGTCATGTCTTGTGGAAAAATGTGGTCTTGTCAACAGCGGAGAGACTGTTGCATGCCATTTTTGGACTGTGTGTGTGTGTGCATGGTAGGACCTGATGGCAGTGGATGGTTTTGAATCCGGGTTGTAATTGTCGCTTACCACAGCTGAGCAGGGGTTAAGTAGTGGTTTGGTCTCAAGTTCAATAACTGTATTTTCCTCACATAACCCCCCCCGAATTAACCATTAAATACATGTCTTTCATCAAACAAGTAGGTCCATATGTACTGTAAGTATCATATTCTTTCACAACCGCAGCGTGTGGTTCAGGGGTTGCGTGCTGTAGAAGCTGGGGGAATTCCACTCTATAACATTAATACCTGACTTTGATTTGCCCCTGCTGTGAAACCCAGAGGTGTCTGCAACCTGCCCCAGAAATGTGTGAAAAGGTTGCAGCGTGTCACACTGGACGTGAGACAGGCCTGTGTAATCTTGTGGCCCCCTCCCACTCTGGCTGCTCCACTGACCCTCGTCCCCAGGCTGGGAGGGACAGCCAGGTAGCTGGAGAGCCTTGTTTGTGCTTTGTTAGATTACTCGTTGGTTATTACTGCATTGTCAGAACTAGAAGCACAAGCATTTCGCTACACTCGCATTAACATCTGCTAACCATGTGTATGTGACAAATAACATTTGATTTTGATTTTTTTAATTTGATTTTTTTGTTTGCCAGGAGGTCTATTCTGCAGGAATCATTTTGTGACACGCACATCCAGTCCCCTCCAGCCCCAACCTCTCTCTCCTCCCTTCCTCCCTCTCATCTTCTCATGTCTTCCTCCTTCTCTCGTTCCACTCTCTCACGTTGACCTACTTTTCTCCTAACCTGTTTATGCAAGCGACCACATGCGCCAATCAAATCAGCAAAAGGTCAAACACAGCAGAATCCAGTAGACGAGTGCTGCAGTTGTCAGGGAATGTCACCTTGACACTATAGCAGGGTGACATCAGTCGCACCACCCAGACCAAGCATGGGCTGAACGCAAGGCAAAAATATTTTGTGTGCGTTTGTGAAGGGCATTGAGGTGTCAGCCCTCAAAGAGCTGCTTTGTTTGCAGGCTTAGTCCAGGTCACTCCCTCCCTTTGTCTTTGTGTTGTTATGAACATAAACTCGTTGTGTGTTTTGGGAGGGCGGCAGAGAAGATAGGATGAGGAAAAGACGCTGCCCCACTGGGCTCTGCCTTGATTTACAGCCCCATGTATTCTTCTCATGACAGGTCTGCTGTGACACTGAACTTGGGCCTGGAGAGTTGGCAGCAGGGACATACTATTTCTGCACTTACTTTGTAGGTCAAAGAGCCATGGACATGCCTGCTGAGTGAGAGCCTGAGAATAGGCTGTGAGGTATGTTAGGACTGGGCTTAGAGAAGGAGAGGACGCTTGTCCAGTTTTCCCTCTGGGTAAAGTGGTTTGTGTCAGGTTGAATGAGGACTTTATAAAGTGGACTGGGGCATGAGAGGTCCTCTGTTCCGTTGGGGGGGGGGGTCATAATCTGTAGGTGTATGTGTGTGCGCATACATCTGAGGGCGTTTGTGTGTTTAGTGTGGTCGTACGGGTACATCTCTGCCCTGCGTGCGTAGGTCTGCGGGCTTATAGAGAGTTAGCGACAGGAAGTAGGCCACTGTTACATCAGGGAGGTCGGACAGGCGGTCTGTCTAGAAAATGTGTGTCAGTGTGTCACTCCAAAGCTCCTCTCATTTCAAATGAATCCTGTGTGTCAGGAAAGTAAGGAGCCCAGGGAGTGACTGTGACCAAGCTATTTGTGACGACTGGAAACAGGGTGTCCCCACACCTGCTAAAAGAGATGAGGACTCAAGAGTCTCTGTTAAACATGCCTGTGGTTACAAACACCTAGGTTAGGCCATCATTTGTGTCTTGCCTTAATTTAGATTGTGTCTGTCTAATCATTGTACCTCGCGGCTCTGCTTTGTGGTTGTGTCCAATTAGTAGGCAGGGATTCAAATGACCATAGAAGAATGTTGGTTGTCAGCAGCTGCTCTGGTATAAATTATAGTTTGTTTATTACGCTAGCTAGCATATGGTTATTATTATTCTTTGCAGTGTTATAACTAACCTATGAACCAGTTTGTATTCAGTATCAAGTGATAACTACAGGAAGGTTTTGGTCTTTATCTGTCTGGCATATGCACAGCTGATTTTCAAACAGACCCATCATGAACTGTGTGTAACCCACATAGACAAGAGTAAAGAAAGGAGAAATCTGACAATATTTTTACGATATGTTGAGAAATTCAACATCCTTTTTATTGTTTACAATCTTGAAATGCATCCATCTTCCATGATGAATATTACTGTCTTTACATACACAGCCATGTCAAAAAGAAGGGGTGGTGGCGACCTAGACACCACCTACTGCTAAACACCACACTAGTCTCGTCTGCATCTTTTTTGTCATTTTTAAAATCTTTTTCATAAAACCATCAGCAAAAACACAAGCATCACTGATTTAAAACACATTGAAAAAAGGGTGGATGGGGGTATGGCGCAAATACATCATTACGGTCAATAGGAGAAAGACACACAACACAAGATAATAACAGAACAACACTTATCAGAAAATAATAATCAGAAAATAAAACAATGACATTAACATTACAGTGTTGTCTGAGAGAGGGAAAGCTTTACATTTACACACAAGTGGCAAAAAAGCTAAACATGGTACATATACTTTATAAACTGTGTGGTACGGTGCAGGCTTCTCATTGTCACCCAATACGAGGAGAATAAAGGCGGGGGTGGATGCCCCATGTATTACACTACAGAGGCACATTAGAAAAAGGGGAAATCCCTATTTCATTAACAAAGTAGAGATTGTCCTTGGTTTTTACAAAACTTAATTGCAATAGCTCTGATTATTCTAAACCAGGCTTTTCTAATGTCATGGGCTATTTGTGTAATATAGTAAATTAGCCTCTGTTTCAGAGATCCAATTACCTAGTATCTGGGTTTAACTCTGTGTCTCTAGGGCAGTGGATCGACGTCAGGTCAGAAGCCTGAGGTTCTGAGCTCAGTGCATTGTGTAGTGTGTTGATTTGCAGAGGAGACTAGGTGGCCTCACTCAGAGTTCAAATATCATACAGATATCATTTAGATTATATTACTATATTTAAAATAACTCTCTCCCCTATATGTCCCCACTTTACGGTTTTAACTTGAGCTTTTATACCTTAAAGTTTATACACATTCATATTTTAGTCTATGTTCCTATTGGCTTTTCTGCAGATGTGAGCATAGGGATAAATACATTGGGCTAAGAGT
Source organism: Salvelinus alpinus (assembly GCF_045679555.1). Taxonomy (NCBI): domain Eukaryota; kingdom Metazoa; phylum Chordata; class Actinopteri; order Salmoniformes; family Salmonidae; genus Salvelinus; species Salvelinus alpinus. The sequence goes on from NC_092086.1 coordinate 42,166,221, forward strand.
TGGGAACAGTGGAAGTCTAGACTGTTGATGATGCTCAACTTTAGGCCAGCAGCCTAGTTCTGTCTCAGATTGACTTTGATTGAATGCTGTCTAAGATCTTAAAGAGGTACTGTAATAACAGGTAAGCTGCATTTCAAAAGCTATTGGCCATGTTTCTGTAAACAGAGTTAAAGTGATTACATTAAAGGCTTTTTAACTTAAGAGGAGTTTGCAACAGTAGACACAATGTGACTGTACAGTAATTCTGACAAAAACAGGATGATAACGTCCAAGTCCTTTCTTGCCTCAACAGTTTGTCGCATTGTTGTGACATTTGTTTGTTTTCTTCAAAAATATATATTTATAAATTATTGGTATATTTACAGTAATATACAAACCAAGTGCTTGAACAAGAAAGATAATGGATGGGCTGTGAGATCATGGAGATGGGAAGGGAAATATGGATTGGTAGAGGTAGGGAAGAGGGATGGAACTTCTCATTGTGTTGCATGTTTGATCAAGGGAATGTTCCCAGAATGTTGCTGCTATGTTTGTCTAACGCCAGATGTGCACCATAGGAGGGGAACTGAAAGCTGACAGTATAGTTCCAATAATGGTCAACTTATATTCTCATTTGAAATGACCAACTGTGGTTTGACGAAAAATGATATGAAAGCGTTTCATCCCTCCTCTCATTTATAAACAGAAGCCCTTCTGTAATTATGGAGAAGATGCAAGAACTGAAAAGTGTATATACAATATATACACATAGAATACTGTTCCCCCAGAAGTCCTGCCCTGTTTTGGGCTTCAGTCCAGCTTTTTAGTCCCAGGACATGAAGGTGAGGGAGGTATAGATGGGGTAAAGGGATGATAGTGGATTGAGGAGGGGAAAGAGAAAGAGCGTATTTTGATCTAAGGCAGCATCAGAGACACCTCACAATGTAAGGAACCTCAACCATTTTCTGTTGCCCTCAAGTGTTCTATAGGCACTTAGTCTCGTCTGTTGTTACGGCGTCCGCTTGACGACTCCTTTTTCCCACTCTCCTTCCTAGACTCAGCTGAGGACGGCTGCTTATAGAACCCTGTGGGGGGCTGGCTCTCACTCTCCCTCTCTTTACCGATCTGCTGCTGCGTGAGGGCCAGGTAAGGGTGCTGGGGCAGGATAGAGGAAGGAGGAGGGGTGGTGGGAGAGTCCTGCTGGGAGCTCATGGCTTTGTGTTTGAGACGCAGTTTGTGAGGCAGGGCAGTGCCCTTAACCTCTGCCTGGGTGTCCCCGCTTTGGCATTGGGAGGAGCCCTGCGGGGAGGGCAGAGGGGACCCTGGCTGGTGTGAGACAGACAAGTGCTGGAGGTAACTCCCGGCGTCAGAGAAGGAGGAGGACGGGGACTCGTCGTCCGTGGAGGCATCCTTGTCAGAGCTGCGGGGGTCATTGTCACTAGAGGAGGTGTCTTTGCCTGAGGTTGAGTGTTCTTGGTAGTACCCCTCACTCCTGGCCCCGCCCTCATAGGTCAGTTTGGGGGGCTCCTCGTTCTGGGTGCTAAGATAGTAGTGACTAGCCTGGTTGTGGTACAGGTGGGACGTGACTGCCTCCTGTTTTTGGAGGATGTCTGGAGCGAGGCCCGTCTGGGTTTTTTGCTCCTGTTGCAGAGCTCTGTACACCTGCATCTCTCCTGCCTCGCTGTGGCAGTCTGAGTAGTGGTACGGAGGGGAGTCTAGTGTCTTCCTCTCCATCTGCTTGGTCACCTCTGCCAGTCTCTCTGAGCTCTCCATGTGGCTCTCTCGAGCCTGGGCCAGATGGCCGGCCTGAGAACTCTGCTGTTGGGCTGTCTGTTGATCTATGTCCTGCTGCCTTTGGCTCTCCCCAGGGTAGGAGGCACTACTGGAGCGGTAGAGGATGACACTCCTCTGTTGGGTGGGTGGAGGGACCTGACTGGTCTGGCTTGTGATGCTCTCCTGGTGGTGGTAGGAGTGGTGCTGTTGGCTGTGGTAGACCGACTCCATCTCCTCCTGGTGATGTGTGGAGGACAGGCTATGGTGGACGTTGAACATGCTGCTTCCAATGTCCATCTCCAGGCTGCTATCCTCCTGCTTGATCCCGTAGACCGCAGGCTCTGGGCTGTCCCGGGAGGACCCGTCTGACATGTCTGAAAGGGACCCATGGGGGGAGTACGTCACCAGTTGACTATGGCCCCCCCCGCTGCCTGACTGCTCAGTCTCCGAGGAGTCAGAGTTCATCATCACCTGGGAGCTGCTGGAGTAGCCGCTGGAGTAGTAATTGGATGTGGAGGATCTCCCATTGCCTCCATTGCTGCCTCCACTAGTGAGCTGCTGGCTCTTCTCCATGTAGGAGGCAGTGGTGATAAGGCCAAAGCGCAGCTTCAGCTGCAGCAGCTCCGTCTTCAGGCGGCAGTTCTCGTCATTCAGCACCATGACGCGGTTTTCCAACACCATGTCGTTCAGTCGTCGCTTCTCCCTGGAGCGTTTGGCCGCCTCGTTGTTCTTACGGCGCTTCTCCCAATAGAATGCATCCTTCTTTTCATCAGAGATGAACTCACGCTTGCGTCTGCAACTCATGCTGGGCTTGACGAGACGCCCCTGGCGAGAGGGGGTTCCTTGAGGTGATGGGAGAGACTCTTCGTAGTTAGAGTATGTCTCTAAGCTGTCTAGGTTATTTTCTGAGCTTGCTGATTGGAGTTGTGAATTCAGGCATTCCATTGTTGCTCAGTGGAGGACAGTTTGGAATATTGCTACAACCACTGGAAAGGAAACTCAAGGAATGGGGTGATAAGGAACAGTGGGATTCAGCTATTTCTCACTGAACGAATGAGCTTATAGTTCAAGTGTCTAAACTGGCCAAGAAGATCAAGAAACGGTGGAACTCTGCGTTAATTCCCCTCATTTATCCAATGTATGTTCAGCCTTTCTCTAGGCAAGTCTCTTCAGCTTTCTCACAAAAAAAGTGGGTCAAAGCTGCCTTGTAGAGAAAAAAAAAGAGTTCCTGGAGTGGAGAATGTGACAAGCTTCACTGAGCAATTCTCTAACCTTCTTTTCTCTGTTTTGTTTTTCAATATTTTTGCGAGAGCGCTGTGCTGAGCAGACAGAGAAGTGCTCTACTGCTCCAGGCGTGTTGCAGGATGTAGGTCACTCAGTCTATCTCGGCTTGACAGTCTCTTGGGAGGGGCGCTGCCTCCTCCAGTAGGTTGCAAGATGAAAGGCTGAGGAGACAAAGAAAGAAAAGGCAAAACTCTTAATCCTCGTGGACTGCTGTCGACCACTATGCATTCAGATTGAAGGAATAATATCTTCTTTATGTCATTGTTAATTAAGTCCATTTTAGTTTTTGGCATGCCTGGTGATCAAAGAATTTTGAGGAATAATTAATAATACGCTCCTTCTCACATCCTCCTGCTTTCATCTATGTTCTGCATGTCTGGCTTTGACTGAATTGTTACACCTGGCAACCACTAGACCCTAGTAACCACTGTCTGACCTCATGGACCTTCTATAGAGCTTCTCTGTCAGTGGTCCATGACCCCTTAAGGTATCAGCATGCTTCAGTTCGGCTGGCACCTTGCCGAACCGAACGAGTGTGCTTGCACACTCCTTTAAAATACCTTCACTTGGAAAACTAGAAAAAAAAGCGCCAATAGTACTTTGTCCATTTTCAGATGCCGTAACCAGTATACACTTCCTCAAAATAGTCAGAATGAATCTATGATAAATCAAGAAATCTGTCATTAATTTTGACGTTTTTGCAGAGGAGATGTTAGTCGCACAATTTTACATATAACTGAGGTGTTTGGTGCAGTATTTCTCAATGAGAAAATGTTCATGAAAACGATTCTGTACCCTTACACAATGTATGCACAAACTCTTCCGAACTGTTTTGGCTGGGAAGCATGTGGACGCGTTTAGCCCTGCATGTTGACTTGCATGGTGTAATAAACATGAGGCCAATATAGTAGTTTCTGAGTAAGACATTACACATTTGCTATTTGTGACATTATTCCTCCGCCTTTGTAATCATAACTGCGTGTCTGGCAACCAAGTCGAGAGCACATGATTACCATGTAAACTCAGAAACAGTAATACTACCTGAAATTACATCATTCGAACACATGGAATGATTGGAAATTGAATTTGTAAGCTTTAAACAGCCATTATTGACTTATTTCATGGCTGTTATAAATAGTCTTTCAGGCAGATTTATTTTAAGAGCCAGAACAGTGAATCACCCAGGTGCAGTGGGTGTAGGGTTCCCCTCATTCCATTTTAGAATTCTAGGTCAGGAACAAAGATTCCAAAACAACCATATTAAGAAACAGCCCACTACGTTTACATAGAAATTATCATGAATTGGAGAATTTACTGTAAGTGTAATAACTGTAAAGATTCATATTCTATTTGCACAACCAGTTCCTGGCGGTGAATGAAGTCAAAGGTTCCCCGCAAAGGAAAAGAGGTGGAGAGGGCATGGGATTTTAAGGTAAGGGCAGATAAGGTTATGGGGGGTTAATTAATGAATATAGGTCAAGTCTCAGGAAGGAGGGGGGTGGAGAATGTGCCAAGCTCTCTTGAATTATGACATCAGGGTGGTCAGCCTCATAACTATGAAGTGCCTGGGAACCTGCTCAACAGGGACTCTCCTGGTAATGAGGTAAACAGAGATAGATGTGTCACTAGCCAAATCTCTTAAGTATGATTTTCATGAATAAGCCAAATGGCTTTTCCAGTGTCTCTTTTCATGTTTCCAATTTGTCTCTGCTGGTTGTGTACCAGTTAGCCTATTTTATCTGTGTTGCTGACTAACTGGTTCAATATCAATTACATTCCATACAGGTGACTTGAGGCAAGCAAAGGAATTCAACAGGCATCTGAGGATGGATTCTTCCTGGAACATTTCTGAGAACTCATTCAGACAGACTATGTTCCCTTGATCCATGGTTCCATTAAGCTGGTCTGGTATGCTTTAAATCAAATTACTTAAATCAAATTAGTTGCTGGCCAACAGGAGTTGTTTCATCCCTGCCTCATTTTCTCTCATTTTCTTACTGAACAACATGAGTTGAGACACATTGATTCTCTTTGCCTCTGTAATCTCATAATCTGTCTTTTCCATGGGTTATATTCTCCCTGGAGTCTGGGGCAAAATGATGTATCTACTAATTGCTCTACACTTTTCAAATGTGGGTTCAACACCAATTTCTCTTTCCAGGCACAATTCAGCAACAAAACGAGCCAAATCTAGATGGGATATTACACCCCTAGTTTTTAAATTCAAAATGCTTTGCTTCCCACAAAATGATGACAAGCCTTCTAGGTATGGGTCATTTGGGTCCCAGTAGAGACTAAATAGGGATACAGGCTACGATTATGCCTGGGAAAACGGTTGACAGGGCCTGATAATGCACTGCTAAATGCAGTACTTTAAGGTCCTCATTCCCACAAGCCATTTGTGTGTGGCTCAGGGGCAGGGGGAAAGACCACAGAAACCCGGGACCACTCAGTAAATCCTGGCTGTGACTAGTGCCTACACGGCATGCTGGAATATAGGTCAGTGGAACCACGGGTGAGGCAGGGAGAGAGAAATAGAGAATTAGAGAGTACTCTATTTATAGAGGTGAAAGATGCATGGAGAGAGGGACAAAGAGATGGAGAGAAGGGAGACAAAAGAAAGGGGGAAATGAGCTCAGATGATAGCACCTCGCAGGATGTAAACAAACGGGGTACTGTACCAGCGTTAACAACATATCACCCATGGCAACAAAAGTTTAAAAAAAGGGGGAAACTAATCATGTCAACATCAATCCCTCCTTATCGAACAACACACTTCCACTGCGCAAACAGATTGACTTTAAAAAAAACTAAGCTGCTCATCTCCTCTGCGGGCGGCTGGAATTAGCTGGAGACATGAATGGAGCTGGATTGTTTGCTGATTAATGCATCACAAGCTCTTAGTCTCCCACTACTCCTACAGGAATAGAGCATCATAATAAGTGTGTATCCCACCGAAGCACAGCGTGCCACCCGTACCTGTTAATCAGAACGTCTAAGCATCAAACCTATCCACTTCAATAGTGTATCTTATAACTAACCGCAGGGTACTGAGATAATGATTGCCAATGAAAGGTTCATGTGTTTTTATGACAAATGTAGTGTGACCTGCCAGAACAAATGTCAAATAGTAAGAAATTCTACTGCTTCCCTTTTCACCCATCTACTATGCTTACGAGGCTCTGTGTTTCAATGGAACACTCCTACGCTTGTGGTAGACCATAATGAATTCTATGTCCAATTTCATGATAAAAGGTGAACAAAAAGCTGCATCTCATCAGAGTATGAATCTGTTACTGATAGCACTGTTTAACATGAGCACACATCCTTGTTGTACTTAATAAATATAAAGTCATTCTACCACAGGAAAGGGCTTGGTTACATTTGTGAAGTGATCAAAGAGAATCTAAATGTATGCCATTTACAATTATTGGGTCCAAACAACCACACAAAGCTATATTTGGTGGGGCTTGAGTGCAAAAGCTTGTTTTTGTTGAGCTCTTAAAGTAATGGGAGCAGGTGTAAAATAAGGAGGAGGCCCCCAGACCGGGGTGCCAATTTTCAATGAGACTGAGGAACTGAACTGCCCCCACTGGGGAAGAATGCAAATAGATGGCTTTTTCCAAAATTCCAAGTAGGTTTGGGCTGATATATGAGTAAATAGAATAGTGACATTTGACATTGACGATATATCGTGATGTGCTGTATCAATATGTTGAAAATGAAGTCTAAATTAATTAACTAAGCCTTATTTTTTCCCAGTCAACACTAAGATTATTTAATGGGAATGCGACTATACCATTGTAAATAAGTAAAACAATTGCACAGTCTAGAATGATTTAGTCAGTAACGGCGCAGAACGATAATATCGGATATCGCGATATTTGGAGTAGCACATCGTAGAAGGGGTCTCCCCAAATATCGTACATCCCTGATTCCAAGACTGGGTTTATCTTCCCAAGAAAAAGTACACATTCTTGTACATGCAGGCGGAGTTCCAAGCCAACTCCTTGTTCCATAAACACAGCCATATCAGCCTCCGTTAAACAGGGAAAAAAAGAGTGACCCAGTGCAGTCCATGTGTTTCCCAGTCACATGTGCTCCCTTGGCCTACTTCTCTGCCTCTCCCTCCCAGCCACAGCAGCACAATAACAAAGCACCTACTCTATCCTTCATTATCTTTCATTGTGCCAGGAAACCCTGAGAATGTCAGGCGGGTCAGGATAAACCCCACTCCACATTGTTTACCATCAACTACATTAGGAGTGAAACAAGACATTGTGCACGCTGCTCTAGTGAAACAAAGGTAATCTCATGATAATTATAACCATGTTATTACCATGTTTTTACCAATAGCCTACTAATACAATAAGGAATATACTAGCTGATCACTGCATTGCAATTACAAGCAATTTATGGAAAGGTTCATGAATCCTACAGAAAAGGGGTGTGGCACAGAAAGTGAGGATTGAAGAAAATGTATAAAGGCTAAATGAATATGTTTCTAATTGTGTATCACTACGATATGAAGGAAACCTAAATGTTTATTAGGCGCGTTTATCTGCTGCCCATCAATGTTTCTGTTCTGCATGAATTGATTGGGTGTCTTTGTTAAGCCAGCTAGGATTTATTTTGGTAGGTTTTTAGTCTGGTATTATAGGGGGCCCTGCAGCACATCCCCTCCCCGTTATGACTAATGTGACCTACATTTGGAGCTGGCATAGCGTTCCACCTTATGCGCCAACCAATTAGCCCTCAGAAAAGCACAATAGAGGCTATGGGTTTCCACTGATTGCGTCATCTCCCCTACCCATATCTGTTATAATTACTTAAATAATTTATTATGCAACCCGCACCATTACTAGAGCCTTCAGTGCAATGTGTTACAAAAATTTAAAGCATAACCAAATGCTTTGCGTAATTTCCCATTGTGCACAGCACACCTGTACCATAGCGCACCTGTAGCATAGCGCACCTGTAGCATAGCGCACCTGTAGCATAGCGCACCTGTAGCATAGCGCACCTGTACCATAGCGCACCTGTAGCATAGCGCACCTGTAGCATAGCGCACCTGTAGCATAGCGCACCTGTACCATAGCACACCTGTACCACAGCACACCTGTACCACAGCACACCTGTACCACAGCGCACCTGTACCATAGCGCACCTGTACCATAGCACACCTGTACCATAGCACACCTGTAGCATAGGCTATATTCTAAACTATATGGTATTGATTAACTTTTCGTGAAAACATGAATAGCGTGTGTAGTATTAGTTCTTATATGCATGTAGCCTAATAACTGCATAGGTTATACGTTGAGCAACAGTGTTGCTGATACGGAATTGTAGACTATAATGCACGTTACATAGTTGCTGTAGAGCATTACATTGTCTAAAATTGTTTCCCAATATAACTAATAGCCTACACGGCAGGCACATATCCACGTCACATCACACGTTTTTTAGCCCTCTTCAATATACCACTACTCTTTGTGGTGTCTCTGAACATACCACTACTCTTTGTGGTGTCTCTGAACATACCACTACTCTTTGTGGTGTCTCTGAACATACCACTACTCTTTGTGGTGTCTCTGATAAATGTACCATTTGCATATTATAACAGATCCCCAGGGAAGTCATTCAAGGCAAAAGCAAGTTTCTTGCACATAGCTTGTTGCCCTGTTGCATTCGCTACCCGTAGGCTAATCCAACAACTTGTCACGACTTTGAGATAGGCTCACATTTGACCCAGCAGCCTAAATAAGGACAGAAATAAACATGCCCAGTATATCCAGCTCACCTTACAGAAACAGCCAATACTTTAGATTATCATTCATATCCAAAACAATGTTTTCAGAGATGTAGGACAGCACAATATTCCAGTAGCCTTTACTCTAGATTCAGTTTTCCCCACTGAGCAGGGGAAGGGTTAACGGGTTGGCTAACCTTCCACAAATAACTACATGTGATGGAGAGAAGTGTGACCTCAGACCATCATTGCCTCAGACTAGACGTAACATAGTAAACGTAAATCCGGGACACTCAAATAAGTGCATGTTACGCTTGGTATGGTTACAAACACAGATGGTTACTTAAGGCAAAAACAAAAGTAGTGTGGATGGGTGGGCGTATAAGGCGAACGTCTAGCAACCCAAAGGTTGCGTGTTTGAATCTCATTATGGACAACTTTAGCATTTGAGCTAATTAGCAACTACTTTCAATACTTGTCAACTACTTAGCATATTAGCTAACCTTTCCCCTAACCTTTAACCTAAAGTTAACCTTATCCACCACCTTAGGCATAACCCCTAGCTAGCTAATGTTAGCCACTTAGCTAATGTTAGCATTAGCCACCTAGCTAACAGCCACAACTAACTGCAATTCGTAACATATCATACGAATTGGAATCGTAGCTTATCATACGAAATGGATGATTGATCCACAAATGAATACATACCATACGAAACACAACATACTAATTGAAGTGTCCTGGATTTAGATTTACTATGTTTACGTCTAACCCTGAGTCCAGGTGTAGACCGACAGGGAATTTTTTCCAGTTGCCTCACATGGACTCATAGCCTTACCCAAAAGACACGTTTCGTGCCATAATGGTGCCGTTCCAAGTCTTAACAGTGTCCTTTTAACTCACAAGCATTTAAATTACAATGTTAATATTATATATATATATATATATATATATTATATATATAATATATAGAGAGAGAGAGAGAGAGAGAGAGAGAGAGAGAGAGAGAGAGAGAGAGAGAGAGAATTGTCTTTATATCATTTACAATTGGTAAATTAATTTATGTTGCTGAAATAAATGTCCATAATTTTGTTACTAAAGAATAGAGGAATTAATCCAAAGAATAATAATTTTAACGTATTTCAAGTTATTGTATCTTTCAATATTTTCAAAACTCTACTATGATGGGGTGTAAACGAAGCTACTCCAAATAAGTGTGTTTTCTGTGGCCCCTGCCACCCAGCGTTCCTTGATCTGAAGGAATTCCATGCACCCCCTTCTCCTTATCATCCTCCTATACATTCTGCCACTAAATAGGGGGGAAACGCCTCGCATTGACAGAACATAGATAGGGTTCAACGTCCGTCACCAACATTATAAAAACTTCGCGTTGTGACAAAATGTTTGCAACAATGTATCAGTGAAATTGAAATTCATGCAAAACAAAAATGATGAAAAGTCTAATCGAAGTGCCACTAAGTAACACTGAAATTTGTATTATTAAACAATTGGATTGAATTGTTTTCAATAATAATAAGTCACATTATACACATAAATCGACGGGACATTTAAAGGCAATCCATATCAAATAAATGCTTACCTTGTATGTGTAAATAAAAGCCCACAGTGCGAAGTCTAATATAACAGCCACGCTTCTGTTCAACAATTCCTATTTCTGACTACTATCGAATTCAAATGTGCGATTGTCCTTCAAGTACAGTGCGAGCTCTGTGATTAGTGCCTGTGTGTGAGCATGAATTCTGTGTCGCTTATTTTGAATCTGTTCTCTTAATACGTTAGGGACTTGCTACAATTTCCTCCTCGCTCTCTCAATGTCTCCAATTGTATGTTAGTAGGTCAGTAGTTGCATAACAGAAGTCTTTGGGTGCCTAGTCACGTTTTGTTTCTCGCTCGCGCGCTCCGTATCTGCCCCCTCCCCTTTCTTCTCCTTCGAAATCTGTTGCAGAGAGATGGGGAAGAGGAGAGAGGGGAGGGACTAAGCCAGACTTGCTGAGATGTAGGGTGAGATACCCCTAATTAGGTTAATAGAGTGAGAGAGAGACTTGGAAAAATGGAATGGTGGGGAGACATTTTTAGAAACAAGCCTTCAGCAGAAGATATATAAAGAAACAATTGTATCCAACAGCTGTTGTTTGGGGGAGAAATGTGTGCCCCTTTACTGAATGGATAGGCCTAATTACTCCAGACGGCTCAGTTTCGCTCTTTTAAATAGAGCTTTATTTTTTCAGCTTTATTCTAATGAGCAAACCAAAATCTATTCACATTGTCCCTCATTAGCACATGAGTAGTTCTTTCTTCATATTCAGAAGATTGAATGCATAGCCTGATAGCCTAGGCTTTAGCTTAACGTGGAGCAGGTGACATGGGTTTGAATCCAGTCGGACACATTTATCAGGAGCTACAATGGTCAGTTACAATTGTGACATGGCCACATACAATTGAGACATGCATATCGCTGCAACCTGGATTCAGGGGTAGACATAATATAGTAAACGAAAATCCAGGACACTCAAATTAGCTATGTTATGTTTGGTATGGTATGTATTCATTTGTGGATCATCAAATTTATCAAATTTATTTATATAGCCCTTCTTACATCAGTCCATCGTCCATTTCGTATGATGTGTTCCGAATTACATTTCGTATGATATGTTACCAATTGCAATTCATATGATATGTTACGAATTGCAATTTGTACAATATGTTACGAATTTGCAATAGATTTGATATGTTACAAATTCCAATTTGTTGTGGCTAACATTAGCTAGGTGGCTAACGCTAACGTTAGCTAGGTGGCTAACGTAAGCTAGGCTAGGGGTTAGAGTTAGAGGTTAAGGTTAGGGTTAAGCACAGAAGGTTGGTGGCACCTTAATTGGGGAGGATGGGCTGATAGTAATATCTGGAACGGAATTAATTGAATGGTATCGAACTCATCAAACACATGGTTTCCATGAGATTCGAACACGCGTTACATGCCCACCTATCCACCCTACAATAAAAGTATTAAAATGTATGCGCTCACTACTGTAAGTCGCTCTGGATAAGAGCATCAGCTAAATGACTAAAATGTAAAAAATAAATAAAATGCAACCAATCCAAACGTAACATTTCATGCTAATTTGAGTGTTCCAGATTTCCGTTGACTATTTTACGTCTAGTCTGAGACCAGGTTGATCACTCATGCCAAGCAAGAACAGGATGAAAATTAGTTTTAGTAATTTGTAGACACATTGCAGTAAGTTGTCTGATTTTGTTGTGACATTGGCTCTCATTTCCAGCAGCTGTGGCCTTGTGGTTCGATGCATCTGGTTACAGTTTTTGCATAACCGCTTGAATCTCAAGAGCTCAGTACCTCATTCTCATCTGATAAAGACATTGAAACCTCTTTATACTGTAGGCTACTTTATTGGCATCCTCCCTCTTATGACACACGATTTGTCATGTTTTGCATGAAATGTACAATGCACACCATTCAGTAAAGAAAGTCTTAGTTGATCATTAAAGCCCCCTGTCGTCTTACACCATATAGAAGGTAGCACTTTACATAGTTTTAAATACACAATTGTAACACATTGGTTGAATTTGTGTGTTTTTGGTACTTCCCAAATAGTGAACTAAAATATGACTGCAATTGTATTTACTGCTGTTATTGCCAGTTCAGTAATGTGTTACCTAGTACAGTAATGACAGGCTGAAATGATTGAAATGGAGTTTAGACTTTTGGAATGTAATCTGTGACCCTTGACAAATTATTTGTCTGAAATATCCATATCCTTTTGCTCATTTAATGCATATCTTGACTTGGAATGAGCAATATATGTTAGGCCTGGGCCTATGTCCTAGCTGGATATGAAGATGCCATGTAGTTACAGCAAGGGGAAGGTTGACTGCTCATTTTCACTCTCATTCTTATTTTTTTCTGGTAAATGAATTCCTGGTGGGACAGGTTCATGGTTAGGAGGTAGACTGTGACCTCCTGTGCTTTGTGATGATTACATCCTCTTCCTCTCTCCAGTCCATCTGCCCTCCACTATCTGACCTTACAACCTGTGCCTGTTCTGTCTTGCGTCACAGAGAGCCATGGAAACAACTGGAGCGATAACGGTATTATTTCATGCATTTTGTTGTGTCCACGGCAGTTTTGATTGGAACAAAAGGACTGGCTGGATGCCTAGAGGGCTGTTTCCAATTGCAGATGCTTTTATTTGATCTCTCTCATTATCTCCAAGGCCCTGGTTCCTTCTCATGTGGCCGGAGAGAGCAGCAGGGCATGGAGGGTTGAAGTCTGACTTCAGGCTCAGTCTTTGTTCAGCATATGCTCTCTGTCTCTGTCTCTGTTTCTCTCTCTCTCTCTTTCTCTCTTTTTTCAACCGACCCACTTGAGCTTTCAAATGCACTTTGTGGATCTACCTGCAATGCCATGCATTTTATTGTGTATCATTGTGCTATTGAACACAGAGTCACAGACATAAGTGCGCCTCCATATGCCTTATTTGTTTCACAAAGGAGCAGGCTGACTCACCATTCGTGATAGGTTTTCTTTGTGTTTCTTTGTATTGTGGATAATGAATGGAGGTAGCGAGCATGCAGCAATACCTTCCTCATATGTGTCAATGAAAGAAACAACCTTGAGTGCAAATGCATATAGATGTTTCATTAATTTGGGTCATATAGAGGCTTAGAGGATTGGTCCTCATTTTTCTATGTCTAGTAATTGCTGTTTACCTGAAGATGCCACTCATTGCCTATTCTATGTCCATCTCATCATCTGGAGAGAACCCCAAACATGGACCAAGCACCGCCATGCTTCCATTATACCCCTCTCTCTCCCATTCCTCTTTGTTCAGAGCTGAAGCATTGGCCGTGAACTTGACGCACCCCCCCCCCCCCCCCCCCCACTCCCTCTGTACCCCACCCAACCACTCCCCCTCCTAGCTACGTATGCATGGGTTCCCATGGCAACTGTCGCACTTCCTGCCTAGCAACCGGCGTTATCTCCCGCTGAAAACTAGCGGGGACAGAATGGAGAGGGGAGTAGCAGGAGGGTTGCGGTTTAAGTGGTGTGTTATTGGGGGTGGCTGTGTAGTAGTGAGCTGATGCAGTAGTATCTTCATTAACTAGCCTCACACCTCTCCTCCACCCCCACCCTTCCTCCCACTCTCACTACAGGAATCCCCAATTTGACTGAGGAACCTGTGAATCCAGCTGCAGGTTGAGGAGAACCTCTCCTTTGTAATGAGATTGGAACAGCACAGGGCTCAGTGAATGGAAGATGTTCTGCACTACTGGATCCATCGAGTACATGGAGCCTCTACAGAGGTCTACTGTCGGCTTGTTTTCTCTTCATCTTGATTGATTTGACTTGTCCACATTGACACGTGCTGGTTTAGATAGGCCTATCTTATTCAATGTAGGGGTTGGTTACTAGGGGCAAATAATAATGAAATGACTTGATGGGTTGAGTGTTATTTAATGACATAGCAATTAAACCTTTGTGTAATTTTGCCACTACACCTGCACCAAATAAAATCTGTGACACTGAAATAAACACACAGGCTACTATGTCACGATCTATAGTGCGTGCTCGGATTGATAACAATAGCACCATCAGCTAGCCTACTCAACAAATGGTAGTCTTTGCTGCCACTTAGTGGTTTCTAAAGTTATTATGCTATTATATTTATGACCGTGCTCTGATCTGCTTTGGTTTGTCAAGGGATTTCATATGGGAAATGAATACTGTTCAGACAAATTATAGGTTTAAAAGGTCATTGGTATGACACATCTGAGACTAAGTAGGTAAAGCTCTTAGTAAAGCATCTGCATGATGAGTGAACCTATGGGTGCCATGCAGGGAGTGTAATTCATTTTGTTATGATGAAATCTTATTTTGTTAATGTGAATGTGTCTTCAGGCCCAGTCTAGCTCATACCACCCACATCCCCTGAAATCCCCTGTAATGATTATAATTGCAGTTTCTCTGTAGCTGTGGCCTCTAATGCACACTAGCTCATGACTGGCATGCAGACTCCACCCCTCAGGACTCGTTTGCTCCTGTCTGGATAGACAAAGCTCTATAGTCTCACCTGTCCAATCTGTCTGGCACTGCTGCTCTTCCTACATACTTAACTCTGTGTAAGTTAGGTCTCAGACAGGAGAAATATGTGACAGAGGATATTCATTTAGGTTGAATATTCTAAACAGTTGACTTTTGTGTTTACTGATGAAATATGTTCTCAAAGGCTGCTACTTAATCCCTGAAGAAATCTTTGAGTCATTGTAGAACAATTACTCCATCTGTTAGATAATGTGAGACAAAGCAAGATACATTATTTTTAAAAACAGGATACATATTTCCACAGTGTAAGTGTTGACATTTAGACTGCAACATGTTGTTTTCTCATTGCCTTAATACATGGAGTCGAGTCGAAATTCAACAGCTCAGACACAAGAGGTATGTGGCAGGGTCTACAGTCAATCACGGATTACAAAAAGAAAACCAGCCCCGTCGAGGACCAGGATGTCTTGCTCCCAGACAGGCTAAACAACTTTTTTGCCCGCTTTGAGGACAATACAGTGCCACTGACACGGCCCCCTACCAAAACCTGCGGGCTCTCCTTCACTGCAGCCGAGGTGAGTAAAACATTTAAACGTGTTAACCCTCGCAAGGCTGCAGGCCCAGACGGCATTCCCAGCCGCGTCCTCAGAGCATGCGCAGACCAGCTGGCTGGTGTGTTTACGGACATATTCAATCAATCCTTATCCCAGTCTGCTGTTCCCACATGCTTCAAGAGGGCCACCATTGTTCCTGTTCCCAAGAAAGCTAAGGTAACTGAGCTAAACGACTACCGCCCCGTAGCACTCACTTCCGTCATCATGAAGTGCTTTGAGAGACTAGTCAAGGACCATATCACCTCCACCCTACCGGACACCCTAGACCCACTCCAATTTGCTTACCGACCCAATAGGTCCACAGACGACGCAATCGCAACCACACTGCACACTGCCCTAACCCATCTGGACAAGAGGAATACCCATGTGAGAATGCTGTTCATCGATTACAGCTCAGCATTTAACACCATAGTACCCTCCAAACTCGTCATCAAGCTCGAGACCCTGGGTCTCGACCCCGCCCTGTGCAACTGGGTCCTGGACTTCCTGACGGGCCGCCCCCAGGTGGTGAGGGTAGGTAACAACATCTCCACCCCGCTGATCCTCAACACTGGGGCCCCACAAGGGTGCGTTCTGAGCCCTCTCCTGTACTCCCTGTTCACCCACGACTGCGTGGCCATGCACGCCTCCAACTCAATCATCAAGTTTGCGGATGACACTACAGTGGTAGGCTTGATCACCAACAACGACGAGACGGCCTACAGGGAGGAGGTGAGGGCCCTCGGAGTGTGGTGTCAGGAAAATAACCTCATACTCAACGTCAACAAAACAAAGGAGATGATTGTGGACTTCAGGAAACAGCAGAGGGAGCACCCCCCTATCCACATCGACGGGTCAGTAGTGGAGAAGGTGGAAAGTTTTAAGTTCCTCTGTGTACACATCACGGACAAACTGAACTGGTCCACCCACACAGACAGCGTTGTGAAGAAGGCGCAGCAGCGCCTCTTCAACCTCAGGAGGCTGAAGAAATTCGGCTTGTCACCAAAAGCACTCACAAACTTCTACAGATGCACAATCGAGAGCATCCTGTCGGGCTGTATCACCGCCTGGTACGGCAACTGCTCCGCCCACAACCGTAAGGCTCTCCAGAGGGTAGTGAGGTCTGCAGAACGCATCACCAGGGGCAAACTACCTGCCCTCCAGGACACCTACACCACCCGATGTCACAGGAAGGCCATAAAGATCATCAAGGACAACAACCACCCAAGCCACTGCCTGTTCACCCCGCTATCATCCAGAAGGCGAGGTCAGTACAGGTGCATCAAAGCAGGGACCGAGAGACTGAAAAACAGCTTCTATCTCAAGGCCATCAGACTGTTAATCAGCCACCACTAACATTTAGCGGCCGCTGCCAACATACTGACCCAACTCCAGCCACTTTAAAAATGGGAATTGATGGAAATTATGTAAAAATGTACCACTAGCCACTTTAAGCAATGCCACTTAATACAATGTTTACATACCCTACATTACCCATCTCATATGTATATATACTGTACTCTATATCATCTACTGCATCTTGCCATCTTTATGCAATACATGTACCACTAGCCACTTTAAACTATGCCACTTATGTTTACATACCCTACAGTACTCATCTCATATGTATATACCGTACTCTATACCATCTACTGCATCTGCCATGCCGTTCTGTACCACCACTCATTCATATATCTTTATGTACATATTCTTTATCCCTTTACACTTGTGTGTGTGTGTAAGGTAGTAGTGTGGAATTGTTAGGTTAGATTACTGTTGGTTATTACTGCATTGTCGGAACTAGAAGCACAAGCATTTCGCTACACTCGCATTAACATCTGCTAACCATGTGTATGTGACTAATAAAAATTTGATTTGGAGGAAATCTATGATAATGCATGCTTTGGTGGATATAATGGTATTCTAACAGTGGGAGGATCAAGTGCAGGGGTGGGAAATCATTTTTGCTCGAGGGCCACATTGGGATTTCAAAATTCAGCAGAGGGTCGCACACATTTTCTTTTTACTCAAACCTCCTGCGGGCCGTTGCCCATCCCTGATACTGTATGTTGTCATCCCTGATACTGTATGTTGCCATCCCTGATACTGTATGTTGCCATCCCTGATACTGTATGTTGCCATCCCTGATACTGTATGTTGCCATCCCTGATACTGTATGTTGCCATCCCTGATCGAGTGGCTGCTTGACTTTTAGATTATTAGAAATTGTATAATCAAAACGAGACAAAAATATTTATTTCAAAGATTTATTCACAAGTACAAAAATGTGTTTTCATACAGATATTCACATAACAACAAATATTTTCATCACCGAGATAGAGTTTACAGTGCATGTCTAGTAATTACACAGGCCATGTATTCTTTGGACAAGGCTAACGAAAAGTATTCAACTGAGACATGAAAACACTTTCACTAGTTGCCAGACACAGTGTGTTGTCCTACATGAAGCATATCACATTTCAATGATTGACATGGTGTGTGTCTGTCCTCACAGCTATGCTGTTGACTGTGCAATGGAATGATAGAGTATTAGTTGATTTCCAATTGTCATTATCCAAAATCCATTGTGTTGCAATACATTAAAGAGATGACAATAGTTCAACGTCCCCATTCAGGGACTGGAGACCGTCACCTTTCAGGTTATCTGTCCTCAGTGTCCTTTCTATGGTTGTGTTTACAGTTTAAAAGAATGTGGTGTTCTTTCCTCATGCATATTCAAAACCAATTAGTGCCAATACCACAGCACTAATAATGAGTTTGTTGAAGCTCCAGTTGAATTACAGTGTACATTAGTTCAGCACCAGTTCACCTCAATGTCTCAATCACTGACATTGCTTTGTCTGTGGTTGTGAGACCTTGAGAAGCAGCATTGTTGTACATGCAGAGTGGAGATGACAGTCAATAATACAGTATCCTCTGGAGAGGTGGGGCAGTGTCCTCTTGTGTCAGAGTGTTTTTGAGGGTCTCACAGTGTATGAGGCAGAGGGCCACAAGTTAACCAACACATATAGCTTTGTGCTTTCATAAGGTGATGGGACTTGTTACAGAAACTGTTCTCAATTGAGGCGGAGATAAGGAGTCTTGGAGTTTAGGATTTAGGAGTAGAAAATCAGGACAACTCAAAAGTAGAGGGTAAAAATACAAAGGTAAAGTTGGAATTGAGGAGTTGGGGTGGATCATAGTCCAGTTGGCCCAGGCCATTGGTTTGTCACCGTAGCAGCTCAGTGTGCCAAGGTACTGTTGTGTTTAGAGTCTCTATTTCCCTCTCTCATTTTCACCATGTGTATGTGCTTATGTTAGTATGCTAGCTCAGATTGAGCTTCCTCTTCTGGGATGGGACAGTTCACCGAGCATCCACTAACCCAGTCCTGGGCTCAGTTCACTTTAGCCAGCAGCTGCTCTGAGAACAGCTTCTTGAGCTGGGCCACCTCTTCACTGAGGGAGCTGAGGTGGGACTTGAGGACATTGTTCTCTGTATGATAATGAGACTCTGTCTGGCTCTGTGGGGGTGTAGGTTGGCCATACTGAGTGGACTCTTGCTGTTGTCGCCCCCTCCGGGTCTCCTCTCCCTCCTGCTTATGTGGCCAGACTCCTGCCCCCTCAGCTCCACCCAACATGATGTGTCCGCTGGCTGCCTCCCGGGGACCGTCTCTTGCTCCCATTGACTGTATGGGGCTGTGCCTGTTGTCCTCTCCACTGCTGAGGATCTTGAAGCGCATTTTGTGAGGAAAGTTCTTTATGCCCTCCCCAGACTCCACTTTCCCCATCATCACCCTGGAGAGCTCCCCAGGGAAGTTTCCACTGTGGTGCACCTGGGCCTCTGCAGGGGAGTGGTGGAGCTCGTAGCCCAGCTCCTCTGCTCTGTGTGGGGACAGTTTGCCATGATCACTCAGTCGGTCCTCAAAGGAGAGGGGGCTCCCTAAACTGGAGCTGCCAGGGGTGGAGAACCCAGAGTCCTCTGACATGCTGCCAGCGTCCCTGGAGCCTTGCATGCTGAACTGGCCCCCGGGGGCAGCAGGGTGGCTCCCTGGTCCACTGTTCAGATAGTAGTGTGGAGCCAAGGTCTGTGGAGCACAGGGGGCTGCGGGGAGGGGCAGGATGGGTGTGTTGGAGGGATCTTTGACCAGGCCGAAGCGGAACTTGAGAGCCAGCAGCTCGGCCCTGAGACGTGCGTTCTCCTCCAGCAGCGCCAGCACGCGATTCTCCACCACCATGTCGTTGACGCGGCGCTTCTCCCTGGAGCGCTTGGCCGCCTCGTTGTTCTTCTTGCGCTTGTCCCAATAGCCGTCATCCTTCTTCTCGCTGGGAATGAACTCACGCTTCCGTCTGAGGGGGTTCCCAGAGGCGGGCGGGTCATTGGTGCGCTTCAGAGCAGAGGTGCGTCCTAGCAGAGAGCGGGCCAGCAGGCTGCTGGAGGTCAGGATGGATACAGCCTCATCTGTGAAGGACAGGGTCCCACCAGGTGCAGCACTGGACTCCCCACCACTCTGCTCCCTCATGTCTTGAGAATCTTCTTCAAACATCTCACTGGTCACACTCATGGTTTTGCTGTGTTGAGATTTTCTGTTCTTCAGATAGTGTCTCAAAATCCAGTGTCGTGGAATGGTATGGCGGCAAATTGTTGCAATAGCCCCACCTAGCGTTCAAAAGAGGATGAAGAAATGGAGAGGGGGATTTAATTGTTATGCAAGACCAGTTACAACATAATGTTATGTAACCCCATTACAGCTTTCCAGTTAAACTGGAGCTACTTGCACAACAACCCCACACGACTCTTGAATAAGAACCATGATGTACTAAGTGCTAGACAGACATATCGATCTCTTTTGAAAATGTTTACAATATAATAATCAAAGTGGGCTCCTGTCAGTCTAAAGGTTAAACGGTTAATTATAAGATCTATATTCGTATTTCTTAAATAAAAGCTTTCTTTAGAATTGGGAGGAAAAAACAATAATATTTTAGCCTTATATTTATTAATTATCCCTGTCCTGACCCAATGACTGGAACTGAAGTCGCTTCATCAGACTAAATCAGTGTTAGCCTACATGTAGGTTAACATAGTGTTATATAACAGACCGTATCAATATATAGAAAAATTCGCACAATGACTGCTTTGTCTATTTTTTATTTCACTAAAACAAAATGGCTTAACATTTTGAGTTAACGACCAGACGTTATATCTTTCAGGAATCGAATTGCCTCAAGGACATTTATAAGAGCACTAGCCTAGTTTGCAAGTTGATAATACTCCGCGCCCTACTGCTATTCCCACCGTTCATTTACAATTGGTTCGCTGTATAGATCGAACTGTTAATTAACCTAGCTGCAGTACATCCCTAAACGAAGACTGAACTGGTTCTTCTCTAAACCGTTTAGTGGATGTCATTCTACATTTCAGTCAGATATACAAAGGGAACGAAATAACGTATTTAAACAGCAATGAAAGTTTCAACAAACTATTGCAACGAAGGTCCTGTTAAGCATAATTGCATACCTGTTCCACTAAATCTATTCAGACCATCTCAATTCATCATAATTTTGTGACTGTAAAGTGATCTACTGAATAGATCACTGGCGAAGCCTAATAATGACATTTGTGGAGTAGTTGTGTATATATATATATATATCTTTAAATGTATTTTACATCTAAAGCTGATTCAAAAGTTGTCTATAGTTTCCTTTACTTGGTATATTCTATATTATTTAACCTCAAATCATCGTAGCCTTCATAATTGATAGGCTTCTGTTGTAGGCAACATTGTCACATTTCTGCTCCTTATGCGATTGCCTATTCTCTGTAGTATAATGAAGGCCCTGTTGAAATACACCGCATGAGTGAAAATTGTGAAATTACCTTGAGTTGGATTCTCGTTGTCTCAGAAAAGCACCGATCTTTCAGTTAAAGAAACGTGTCAGAATGTAACAGAGCGATCGTAATGATCCAGCAGCTTCGATTCAGCACTGGGTCATCGAATACACAGGATACTTTGTTTCCTGTACGGTGTAGGCTACTGTTAGCCTACTCAATATTAGGCTACTAGTCTCTCTGACACCCTGTGTCTCGCGTTTCTGCTCCACTTGGATTGCTGCAGCTCCTATTTGTTTCTTTCCCGGTGAAGTTCAGCGGAGGACGTTTCCTATCCTCACTTGAACCAATGGGCCGCGTATGTGTGGTGCGCTCACTGAGACCGCCTCTCTCCATGCCAAGACCCACCCCGCAAGGGAAAGCTCACAACATTATCCTGCTCATCATGCATCATCAACTGAACTCGCTAGCCCATCCTTTCGTAACAATTAAGTAATATTGCCAGCTCTGGCTCCGTCTCACTCCCCCTGCAGATTTCCAATAGACCTATGCTCTTCAACCAAACATCAGCTTTATGGACGGCATGCTCGGTATCACGTTAAAGTGAATGACAGATCAGAGTCGTTGGAATAGAATTGAGAAAGAAAATGCCAGCAGTCATTATGTAAGCACTTCACAGTTTTTCAGCATATGGTGATCTCCACTGAATCCATTCTCATTATAAAGGAGACATTCCCCCCCAAAAAACTGTAGATGTCTGGAGGGATATAGTTCAGGGAAATACTCTCTGTTTTCCATATTGCTTCTTATGCAATGATCTGTCTTTCACAGTGTCAATGAACTCCTTAACATAAGCCAAAAGATTGACCCAGCCTTGTGAAATGTTCTCAGAATCTCAGAAAAACACAGTAGAGGCATATTACGTAACATACTAAAGAAGTGTTTCAGATTTACTTACAGAATAATACAAAATGAGCTTTTAGAGTGGAACATACTGTATGCATCAGTCGAATGACCACCAAGCATCTTATGAAAATAAATCCTGGGTTTAAAAAAGTCTCTCTTGAATTAGTTTCAAATCCAGACTATAGGCAACAGCTTGAGACTTCATGAAATTCTTTCCCCCATGTCAGTCTTGTTCCTATAGGATTAATACATTTTTAAACCATATTATTTTTATCTGGAAATAGATAAAGACAAAGTTTTCAAATCTAAATTGGTTAAACTACACACATACACAGAGTATACCAAACATTATGAAAATCTTCTTAGTATTAAGTTCCACCCCTCCCTTTTGCCCTCAGAACAACCTCAATTCATCGGGCAAGGAGTATACAAGGTGTGGAAAGTGTTCCACAGGGATGCTGGCCCATGTTGACTCCAATGCTTCCCATAGTTGTGTCAAATAGTCCTGATGTCCTTTGGGTGGTGGAACATTCTTGAAACACACAGAAAACTGTTGAGCATGAAAAATCCAGCAGCGTTGCAGTTCTTGACAAACCGGTGCGCCTGGCACCCAGTACCATACCCTGTTCAAAGGCACTTCAATATTTAGTCTTGTCCATTCACCCTCTGAATGGCACAAATACACAAACCATGTCTCAATTGTCTCAAGGTGTAAAAATCGTTCTTTAACCTGTCTCTTCCCCTTCATCTACACCAATTTGAAGTGGATTTAACAAGTGACATCAATAAGGGATCATAGCTTTCACCTTAATTCACCTGGTCAGTCTATATCATGGAAAGAGCAGGTGTCGTTAATGTTTTGTATGCTCTGTGTATAATACTCAATGAACTGGTTGCTGACTTCATAATATATCATATCTGTTCTTTGGCAAAACAAGATGAAATTAATTACAATGATTAAATGAATAGTGACTCATCATGTACTTTTGATGTTCATCTGTTTATGCAGTGTGATGTCCATTGACCTCTCGGCCTACAATAGCCAGGCGCTGCAAGGCACTAGTGATGTCATTTCCCAATTATCACCCACGCTGTCCATTTGGTATGACCACAGGCATTCCTCCGGCCCTCTCCACTAACTATGCAACCACTACGCACCCACCACAACTGGCACAGTGCCTGCCTTGGTCCTCTCCCCTTCAACAATCCCTTCAACAAAGCCTGCGTGAGTGCTTGCTGTTTGCGTGGGTCTTGGTTGCAGAATTTATCATTTGTGTTGGATGCAAAGCAAAGATATAAACAAACACAAGATCACGTGAATCCCTCTTTAGTGGCGGTAGTCTGAGGCCCTCTTCAAGAAGTTTAAGTTGCAAATCAATCATTGTTTTTGAAATCAGTGGACAGTCAATTAAAAATGCACTCCTGCAACAGCCTATGGGAAAAAAGTGGGGCATTTATTGCGCAATCTAATTCATGCAGATAAAAAAAAATCCATAGGCCTAATGGACCCATGCTCAAACTAGCATGGGTCCATTACTAGCACACTTTTGATAGACTTAAAGGGGCAATCTGTAGTTGTTACATCCATTTTGGACGTATAAATTATTTATAGTAATATAAAGATTTAATTTAATCGTATTATTATATGTAGTAGAAAGAAATGGGTTAGAAAAATGTAACATCCATGTATGGCCAGCTATGTAAACTTTAACATTGATTTATCCTGCAATAGAAGTTGTTCAATTGGTAACAAACATTTTTGTCTTCTTCTAATGCCTCTTAAGGGGAAAGTAATCTAAAAGTAACTGAATGTAATCAGATTACGTTACTGAGTTTGGGTATTCTAAAAGTTATGTTACTTTGGACAGGTAACTAGTAACTGTAACGGATTACATTTAGAAAGTAACCTACCCAACCCTGTATGGGGTCAGGGATTAGTTGGATAACCCATTTTCTCCGGTGTTCTTCTGTACAAAACTCAATGTACATGGTGAGGTCACTGTCCTCCTCACTGTGTTTGCCATGGCTATCACAGGCCAAAGGAGATCAAACATCATGGGGCCAGGGGCTAGTATATCTATCTATCTTACTGCAAGCTGGGGTGGGGTAGGTGGGAGATAGCTGGGATGCATGCATGTATTCACAGACATAATTGAACAGGTCATACTCCAATTCATATAATGGTACTCAATATCAGTGTCTTCAATTGAGTTAAAGGAACACTTTGATGTAACTGTAACTACACTGTAACACAGCCTTCTTTTTTTGCCTTATTTGCCTGAAATACACATTCACTTGAGGCATTACACACTCACGTCATACAGTGATCTCTAAACATATAAATATCTCTGTCCTGCCTGCCAAGTGGGTGGTACACAGTGGCACAAAGGGACTCACAGTTAGGCTGTTTTTATCCCAGCAAGACTGAATGACAGAATTGACCACTGGGAGAGGACAGGGAGGTTTAGTGAAAGATGGTGGTACAGAGATGTTGTGTAACGTCCTCTGGGACACACTGGGATCATGCATAAAATACCAACATGAGGAGTCCACTGAGGAAAACAAAGGCCATGATCTCTATTCTATACTGTACTGTACATTCTGTTCTATTGACACACATGAATGATTGCTGCAACCTGGTCTCAGAGCATTTCATATTATTCTGTATGTAAATTCGAGAGACTCCATTTAGTATGATATTCTACGTTTCGTATGGTATGTATTAATTTGTGGATGTCCACCACCCATTTTGTATGATATGTTACGAATTACAATTCGTATGATATGTTATGAATTAGCAAATCATACAATATGTTACGAATTTGCAAAACTTACAATATGTTAGGAATTCTAGTTAGGTGGCTAACGTTAGCTAGCTGGCTAATATTACCTAGGTTAGGGGTTAGGGTTCATTTTAGGAGTTAGGTTAAAGGGTTAAGGTTAGGGTTAGGGGAAGGGGAAGGATTAGCTAAAAGGGTTAAGGTTAGGGTTAGGTGAAGGGTTAGCTAAAAGGGTAAAGGTCAGGGTTAGGGGAAGGGTTAGTTAACATGTTAAGTAGTTGCAAAGTAGCTAAAAGTAGTAAGTAGTTGAAAGTTGCTAATTAGCTAAAATGCTATAGTTGTCCATGATGAAATTTGAACTCGAAACCTAGATGTTCGCGTTGTACGCCTACTAATCCACTACAACCAACCACCTTAGCCTTAAGTAACCATCTGTCTTATGTAACCATATCAAATGTAACATGTCATACTAATACCAGATTTACATTTACTATGCTACGTCTAGTCTATGAGACCAGGCTGGATTACTGCAGGAAAAGATTTCACAACACTTCCTGCACACCTGGACCACACCTTGTCAAAGTTTCTCTCTCTTTTTTCCTTCTCTCTTTCTTTCTTTCTTTGGGTCTCTATTTTTTTGTGCCTTTCTCCCCCCTCGCACTCTCTATCTCTCGTCAAACTCCTTCAACCCTGTTGGCCTGTCTCAGATCATATCCAGAAGCTGAGGTTATTGTGTCTCAGTTTAGATAATGGGCTGTAACACATTGACACGTTGCACCACTTATCTGCCCTGCACTCTACAGTTAGGAATGCTCAACACCATGCTGTAGTTTCTAGTAAAACTACAGCATATCAGTTATTGCCATTGAAGACACCCCAACCTGAAATAAAACTGTCATATCCCCATTTGACCCTCCTTTATAGGCTCAGCACCATCTATCCATCCACTATCCCCTCCATACAGAGTCACATGTGTACTGTGCTGTAAAATGCTATTTTAATTCTATATAGAATTATTCCACAATCTTGCAACATTTCGTTTTCCTGAATTGAGAATTAACTTCAAACTCTGAATCAATGACTGGAACGAATTGCAAAAATCGCTGAAGTTAGAGACATATATCTCCCTCACTAACTTTAAGCATCAGCTATCTAAGCAGCTTACCGATCACTGCAGCTGTACACAGCCCATCTGTAAATAGCCCATCCAATCTACCTACCTCATCCCCCATATTGTTTTTATTGACTTTTTTTGCTCTTTTGCACACCAGTATTTCTACTTGCACATCATCATCTGCACATCTATCACTCCAGTGTTTAATTTGCTAAATTGTAATTACTTCGCTATTATGGCCTATTTATTGCCTTACCTCCTCACTCCATTTGTACACACTATATATATACTTTTCTATTGTGTTATTGACTGTATGTTTGTTTATACCATGTGTAACTGTGTTGTTGTTTGTGTCGCACTGCTTTGCTTTATCTTGGCCAGGTCGCAGTTGCAAATGAGAACTTGTTCTCAACTGGCCTACCTGGTTAAATAAAGGTTAAATATTTTATTTTTTAAATGCTCCTCTGAGAGTTCCACACAGAAACACATTCATGTAACTCCCATCGAATCATCTATACACACAGTCACATCCACTGCTTCATAATCATAAGAATATGAGATGTATTGCGGCTCCTAAAAATAGAACACGACTCATTTTGTGTAACTTGGGGGTCTGTTTCATAACAGGGGGACTTAGCCCCCCCCTCCTCCTTAAAACTTCTCTAGGGGATTCGGAATATTGGATGAAAAGCATGTCCAAATTAAACTGCCAGCTACTCATCCCCAGAAGATAAGATATGCATATTATTAGTAGATTATTAGTAGATTAGTAGATGGATAGAAAACACTCTGAAGTTTCTAAAACTGTTTGAATCATGTCTGTGAGTATAACATAACTTATTTAGCAGGCAAAACCCAGAGGACAAACCATTCAGATTTCTTTTTTGAGGTCACTCTCTTTTCAATGGATTTTCATTGGGAATCCAGATTTCTAAGGGACCTTCTTGCAGTTCCTGCCGCTTCCACTGGATGTCAACAGTCTTTAGAAATTGGTTGAGGTTATTCCTTTGTGTAATGAAGAAGTACGGCCATCTTGAACAAGGGTCACTCGAAGTGTCCAGAAAGCTAGCTACAGTTTGTTTTAATCCTGTATTGAACACAGATCATCCCGTCTTCAATTTTATCGATTATTTACGTAAAAAAATACCTAAAGTTGTATTACAAAAGTAGTTTGAAATGTTTTGCAAAGTTTACAGGTAACCTTTGAGATATTTTGTAGTCACGTTTCACAAGTTGGAACCTGTGTTCTTCTGGATTAAACGCGCCAAATAAATGGACATTTTGGATATATATAGACGGAATTAATCGAACAAAATGACCATTTGTGATGTTTATGGGACATATTGGAGTGCCAACAACAGAAGCTCATCAAAGGTAAGGCATGAATTATATTTTTATTTCTGCGTTTTGTGTCACGCCTGCAGGGTTGAAATATGCTTCTCTCTCTTTGTTTACTATGGTGCTATCCTCAGATAATAGCATCGTTTGCTTTCACCGAAAAGCCTATTTGAATTCTGACATGTTGGCTGGATTCAAAACCAGTGTAGCTTTAATTTGGTATCTTTCATGTGTGATTTAATGAAAGTTTGATTTTTATAGTAATTTATTTGAATTTGGCGCTCTGCATTTTCTCTGGCTTTTGGCCAAGTGAGACAGTAGCGTCCCGCCTAAACTCAGATTTTTGGATATAAATATGAACTTTACCGAACAAAACATACATGTATTGTGTAACATGAAGTCCTATGAGTGTCATCTGATGAAGATCATCAAAGGTCAGTGATTAAATTTATCTCTATTTCTGCTTTTTGTTACTCCTCTCTTTGGCTGGAAAAATGGCTGTCTTTTTCTGTGACTTGGCTCTGACCTAACATAATCGTTTGGTGTGCTTTCGTCGTACAACCTTTTTGAAATCGGACACGGTGGCTGGATTTACAACAAGTGTATCTTTAAAATGGTGTAAAAATCTTGTATGTTTGAGGAATCTAAATTATGGGATTTCTGTTGTTTTGAATTTGGCGCCCTGCAGTTTCACTGGCTGTTGACGAGCTAGCGTCCCACATACCCTAGAGAAGTTTTAAAGGGGTAATATGCAATTGCTACATACATTTTTTGACAAATTAATTATATAAACCTGTTGAATCTTATAAATGCCTTATGAGCATATTTTAACTGCCATACCTCATTAGAACCCAAATTACAAGCTTATTTTACTTATTTTACAATGCAATTGTAAACTAACACTGTATAGCCTCAAAACATGGTTAAAACTATAATTTTGACATCATGGATGGTCAGTCCTTGCATCCATAGCTTTGTCTATGAATTTGAGAGTGAGTTACATTTCTCCATCCCCCTCCCTCAGCTGTTTACCAGAACAGCAGCAGTGTTGTTATAGTTTGAACTGCAGATTGCCCCTTTAACTCTATACTGTATGTCTATCACTCTCCATCTACTAAATCCAAAGCACATGCACTAATTCACAATGAACACTCAATGAACACACAGAACTTACTCTGTGTTAACATTTTACTTTGAGGCAAAACCGTATGCGTTTCAGTATTAACCTCTGATATACACATCAGAAAAACATGAGAAAAACAGAGCATTGTGACGAGGAACACAAGACCTCAGAACCCTTCCTTCCACATGCTTCTATTCCTGGATTCTAAAATACGTCACACAGTTGCCACAGCAACCACTGCTGGTTGCAGAGAGGAGGGGATGTGATGAAATAATCATAAAATGGGCGGGTAACAAATGGAAAATCATGTTTTCACATCCAGATCAGACCAATAAACCAGAAAAATACTTTCAGCCTAAAGTTATTTTCTTCACAATATGTTGAAAAGCACAATTGTTAATGATGCAGATGCAGACAGAGTATGAAAGCCATGTCTGGCCGTTCTTATTTTAGGTTGAGCTCCGTAAGCAGTTCTCTAGCTCAGTGCCAGGTTAGCTCCAGGAAGGAGCGCAATCTGCATTATTTCCTGTAACTGGGAGGTAATGACCTTGTCACCTAATGCCATTATGTGACTCAATGTGTCCATGTGTTGTTCAATGGGCACACTTTGACCTACAATCCTGGCTAGCTGCAGAGCGGATGTGACAGCTGTCTAGTGTGCAATTGTAAGAGGCAGTGCTCATTGAAAGTAGTCCTTTTTTCTTTGAACATAGACTCTGATAAACACTTGTATTGGTTTCAAAGAGCATAAAAGTATATGGAATATAGCCTATTAGGCAATACAATATGTTATTGCCTTCTTCCACTCTATTGAAATACAAATTGACAAGGAACTGAATGTATTTATAGTTGTTGTGCAACTACTCTACTATGACATCTGTCATGAAGTCAAACGCATTGTTAAGTTGTCATGAAATAAGATATAAATCCTCAGAGCTTGTGACGGAGGGAGTTGTGTGTGGGAGGGGGGTCTGAGTTGTATTATTCTTACTGCTGGGTTGGTGTTGTTGAACAATCTATAGCACAGAGGGGTGGGGGTAGAATGAGTGCATGACTAGGGTTATGTAACCCATGCTGTGCACTTACATAATACATTCATAATCAGCCTCAAGGACAGATATAGATGGCCTAGTTTCCACCTTGTGCCTGCCAGCATACCAGTGGCACAGTGTCCTGAACACTAATTTCACTGCTGGCTGCAGAGAGGAAAGGCTTGGGATTGTTCAGCATACGTATGGTTTTACAGATTTTTATGTCAGATACAGTGATATGTGTCTAAAGAAGACAAAAAATGCATTTGCAGTATAAATGTTGAGACAAAATGTTTTGGTGTGAGGCTGATAGACATACTTTTTTGGTTTGCTAATCCCTCCTGTAGTTGACAACACTTAGACATGACACATGTAGACCTAACACACCGCAAGGCCCTGAGCCATGTCAAACAGATTATTTTCCAAGTGTGCATGCAAGAGCCACCCTGTCATTACTCTATTTATACTTTCACAGCTCCAGACTCTTTCAGTATGCCATGCTCGAGACATTTTGGAATGTTCCTCTACTTGTGTCACCTCTGCTCTTCCACCAACATTGCTGAGCTAATGACCAGTTCCAATACTGATTCCACCACACTACCAAAGCTAAAACAAAACTCCCTTTTTTCCCCACTGCTAACATGACCATATCAGCACAGCCTGGCTCAGTGTAACTCTGTGTATTGCGAAACCGTTAAATGACCTGTCAATCAATATCAGTTGGTCTAGGTTTGAAATAGTTGTAGCATCATCCTCAGATAGCCGCCTCCCTCTCATTAATTTGAAGTTGAAACATGTTGTACTATCCACATTAGTTCTGTAGTGTTAGAGTGAATCCACTCAAATAAAGGAACTAGGTTACGGTTGTTATCAGAGAGGACTTCCTCCATCATACTCACTTATTCCGTTGCCAGAGACAACTAAGTACACTTCATAACACCCTCTGATGTAACATGTTTGGATCAACACTGCCAGGCACATGTTCAGATAGACAGGGGTCTTTCTATCACTGTAATTACACCAATTCATTTTCAGAGTTAGTTAGCAGAATTGACTGATTTGTGATTATTGGTTAGTTGCATGACTGGGAGTGAACCCATTAGACTCACATGGTCCTATTCTCCTCAGTTTGTCATGTCCTAAACAGCACATGTCCCCCATTTGCAGAACCTCTGAGTACAAGTAGCTTTTAGGACATACTTAGGAGGAAGGGGGGGGGGGGGGGGGGTTAAAGTTAGAAGGAATGTACAAATCCCAGAGAGCACTAATAGAGGTATGTAGAGAAGCACTTTGTTACAGCCTATTCAATAGACTGCATGTAGTTTCCTGTTCCTTACTCTGTTGCTGGGCAGATTATCGAGCTAATGTAATGAAGAAAAGAGAGAGATATAAAAGCATGTAATATGCATTTAGATAAGGTTGAGTGAAAATACATCGCAATTATTAATTACAAAAATGTAAATTAAAAAACATAGACAAGGAAACTCATCTGAAACTTTGCTCCATCATTTTTTTTATAGGGCTTCACTTTAGCCTACGTTTTCAGACAAACCCTTTCGAGATTCATCCACGTGTACCAGTATTGACTTTAGTTCACATCCATGTTGTAGCTGTAATGGAAAGCAGTGACTTTCACGCTGAAACTACAGCATGTCAGCTGTGTGCATGCTTTGGTCTGTATATCTAGAGAGATTTGCAGCCAATACAAGTATCTGCATGTCAAACATATCTTTCCCCCTGAAAACTAAACTGGGTATTCACAGCTTCAGTGATGGAAACTCCTTGTTGGACTAATGTGTTTGTGATGTTGAGGTTTATGTAATGTCTATTGGGGTTCCAGAAAAAGATCCAAAGGCTTTCTCAAGTAAAAGTACTGCACGTACAGTCTTTCCACCAACTCCATGAATAGAGTAATGGCAGTACAGAGGAAGAACAGTGAAAAAAGGCTTTGAACAGTTGGCTGTATGAGCTTAACCCAAAGTTACTTCAGCCCCTGATCCTCTGAACAAACCCCATGCCAGAGCTAGCCGCCAAGGCTAATAACACATTCTGATTGGTCAGTGATGGGAATTGTCATCTACTGTCATCAGATATAGGCTATGTTATTGTGACATAGGGACAATAGGTTGAGCTGGGCCTCACTTGCTATCATTCTTTTCCTGGATTGAGAAACTCTGGGGTTTTTCTATTGCTCCATGCTGCTACTTTGACAATTGATAAAGGATTTATTGTGGAAGTGTACAATAATGCATACTGGTGTTGAATCACCACAGAGAAAAGATTCACAGCTGGTGGAGTGTAACTAGCCTGGTGTACACCCGACTGATTTACTGCTGTAACGAACCAGTCATGGGTCGTTCCATGTCATTTCAGCAAGCCATGACACCCACCGTCTCAGATTGTTCTGAAATCATTTCTATAGTAAGAAGCAGATAAGATAAGCATTCCGTAAGCATTATTTTGATAAAATATAATTTGATCTCTGAGGAATTAAGCTGATTGATTGCACCCAAATTGGCAATTTTAATATATATGATTCATATAGTCAATAATTATAGTACCTAACAGCCAATTTGGACCAAACCTTTTTGACGAGTATATAGTGTCAGTTCTCTATGGTTGACAAGTAGTATGGAGCTGTGGCTGAGAGTTTTGTTTCTTCATCCTATGTAATGTACTCTCAGTAAATTTGGTGTGTCTCCCTGTTTTCCCCACCATCTAGTGGTCAGAACCAGGTAATATCAGGATATTGGATGGGACATAAACCCAACAACTTCAATGACAACTTTCTCTGAACATACTACACTGAACAAAAATATAAACGCAACATTTACAGTGTTGGTTTCATGAGCTGAAATAAAAGATCCCAGAAATGTCAATACGCACAAAAAGCTTATTTCTCTCAAATGTTGTGCACAAATTTGGTTACATCCCTGTTAGTGAGCATTTCTCCTTTGCCAAGATAATCCATTCACCTGACAGGTGTGGCATATCAAGAAGCTGATTAAACAGCATGATCATTACACAGGTGCACCTTGTGCTGGAGACAATAAAATGCCACTCTAAATTGTGCAGTTTTGTCTCACAACACAATGCCACAGATGTCTCAAGTTTTGAGGGAGTGTGCAATTGGCATGCTGGTTGCAGGATTGTCCACCAGAGATGTTGCTAGAGAATTTAATGTTTATATCTCTACCATAAGCCGCCCCCAACGTAATTTTAGAGTATTTGGCAGTACATTCAACCGTCCTCACAACAGCAGACCACCTGTATGGTGTCGTGTGGGTGAGCGGTTTGCTGATGTCAACATTGTGAACAGAGGGCCCTATAGTGGCGGTGGCGTTACGGTATGGGCAGGCATAAGCTACGGACAATGATCACAATTGCATTTTATCAATGGCAATTTGAAGGCACAGAGATACCGTGACAGGATCCTGAGGCCCATTGTCGTGCCATTCATCCCCGCCATCACCTTATGTCTTCCATGGCCTGCATACTTACCAGACATGTCACCCATTGAGCATGTTTGGAATGCTCACGATTGACGAGTACGAAAGCTTGTTCCAGTTCCCGCCAATATCCAGCAACTTCGCACAACCATTGAAGAGGAGTGGGACAACATTCCACAGGCCACAATCAACAGCCTGATCAACTCTATGCGAAGGAGATATGTCGGCCTGTGTGAGGTAAATGGTGAGCACACCAGATACTGACTGGTTTTCTGATCCATGCCCCTACTTTTAACTCAGGTTAACTTTAACTCAGTAAAATCTTAGAAATGTAAATATTTGTATTGAATTTGTTAGCGTGGGATGTGGGGGGTCCGTGGGATGTGGGGGTCCGTGGGATGTGGGGGGATCCTGGGATGTGGGGGTCCGTGGGATGTGGTGGGATCCTGGGATGTGGGGATCGTGGGATGTGGGGGGATCGTGGTATGTGGGGGTCCGTGGGATGTGGGGGGTCCGTGGGATGTGGGGGTCCGTGGGATGTGGGGGGATCCTGGGATGTGGGGGGATCCTGGGATGTGTGGGGTCCGTGGGATGTGGGGGGCCGTGGGATCGTGGGTGGATCCTGGGATGTGGGGATCGTGGGATGTGGGGGGGATCGTGGGAGGTTTTTGACCATTTCTTTAATTACTCAAATCTAACTCATTGTTAGAATCAGATGTTAGGTACTATATTTATTAAATAATATATGAATCCTATAAATGAAATTGGAAAATTTGGGTGCAATTAATTAGGTAAATCTTTTAGAGATTCAATTGTATTTCAACAAAATAATGTTGCAGTAATGCTGCAACATGATCTGTTTCTAACAATAGAAACGATTTCAGAACAATCTGAGATGGTGGGTGTCGAAATCCTCTTTCTTGGGCTTTTTGAGGTGGAACGACCCTCATGCAAGCTTGTGGGATCAGGCTAGAGTCCAACTATTCATCATCCAATTGTGACAACCTTGTCTTTGTTGTTGACCCTTGTAATGTTGTGTTATTGAATTAGACAATAGTTTTTTTAGGGGGGGGGAGCAGGGTTTAGTGAGGACAATGGCATACCATAGTTGGGCCATTTGAGGACTGTTGGTTGTTATTACACCATGGACCCTCTTCCAATGTTGGTTTATTCATTTCAATTAATTTATTCAGATGGCAGAACAGGCAAGTCAGAATCTCCTGTAAACAGAGGTTATATATATCTTATAGTGGTGTGTAGAACCAAAACGGTCTGCCCTCCTGGAAGTAAGGTCAAATATTTGTGCTTCCATGAATTTACATTTCAAGTTTTACAGAATATTTTCTTCTTTGAGATGCAAATGCACTAAAACTGTTTTCCAAACATAAACCTTGGACTCATTCATTACCTATGCAAAAAAAGTGATTTATTCCCTCATCAACCATTCTTCTTTTCATCCACCTCAAAGGACCTCGTAGATGTCAGTTACATTATATTGAAAGAAGAAAACAGGCTTTTAGTGGTCATGAAGTATTCATCGTTGCATATCTGTTCCGTGGAAGAAAACTTGTACACATCTATCTGGCAGACGGGCAGAGCCTGTGAGCTTCCTGGTGGACTCTGTATGATGGGGTGAGGTGAGTGAGTCATCCTATAGGCTTGTCTCTGCTGGCAGTTTGTTGGGCCCCATCTCATCTCAGGGTATTTGAAGGAGTGGTGATGTCAGAGCTGTCACAGCTACACTCTGCCTGAGCCCACACAGACTGCTCCTCATATTGACGAACACTGGGAGATTGAGACTGGAATGAATGGACTGTACTGTCTCTCTCTTTCACTCCTGCATCTTACCTTCCTCTCTCTCACCCTCTTCCTTCCCCACTCCCTGTTTTCTCTGCTGTTTTCTGGCTGGAGGCATGCATATTCATTTTCCTGGAAGAAATTACAAAAGTCAGCCAATGGGTTTCCAAGAAATGCTGGAACACTGTGTCAGACTTGGCATCGCTCCAATGGCTTTTGTTAGACTCAACTGTATCAATTGCATAATAAACACTACACTGCAGGCTTTGTATACAAGCCTATGAGTCAGAGAGGGACTCATATTTCAATGGTATTTCAGAAATAGAAAAACAAATCAGTTTCGCAGGTTTGTTGAGCTGTTCTTTTTTCTTGGTGTTAACTGGTGCACATCACAGGTAGCAGTGTTCTATCACTAAGTAGGATATTAGTAACTCATAGCTGGATGAGTCACATAAATTGCATAAATTATTTTCAGTCGTCAGCAACACCCTGATTCATATTACCCTTGTAGTAACTTTGTGGAACTACTGTACTGTATAGGAAATGCTCCCTCGATTTGTAAGGGTGATATTACCATCTTCTGGTAAAAGATGGTATCACATGTCTGAATCCACCCACAGAGCCTCCTTGCTGTACTAATTCATTAGGCCTACTTATTACGGTTAATTGGATCAACTATTTTTTACTTTTTGAAGGGGAATTGACCACTCATTTTCAGGTTAGTAAATTAATGATATTGTATGTTCTGATTATGAGAGTATGAAAACCACAGTGCATATAGAAAGTTTACTACCCCTTGAACTTTTTCTCACATTTTGTTGTGTTACCATGTGGGATTTAAATAGATGTAATTGTAATTTTTTGCCATTAATTCGACACAAAATACTCCATAATGTCAAAGTGAAAAGAAAATTCTACACATTTTTACAACTTAATAAAACATTTATAACTAAAATATAGTCGATGCATAAGTATTCACTCCCTTTGTTTAGGCAAGCCTAAATTAGTTCTGAAGTAAAATGTTTGCTTAACAAATCACATAGTAAGTTATATGGACTCTGTGTGAAATAATAGGGGTTGACATGATTTTTAAATGACTACCCCTTCCTCTGTCCCACAAACTTTTAACATCTGTAAGGTCTCAGGCAAGTATTGAATTTCAAGCACAGATTCAACTACAAAGACCAGGGAGCTTTTCGAAAGCAGTAATTGGTAGATGGGTAACAATAACACATCAGGAATTGAATATATTGTGGTGGTTAATTTCTTTACTATCAAATGAGGAGAGACAAACATATCACACAAGTCAGAATTATACTTAAACTAAATCTTTAATCACTTATTAATAAGGGAGCAGGTCAATACAACACACACATATAAATGTAATCAATTGAGTGCTCTACGATAATGATGGCTGGTCATGGTTGGTCGACGATTCACGCTCAGATGACTCGTTGAGAGCCCCGAGACAAAAGTACAAAGGTCTTTTATAGCCAAGATACACCCCTTTCAACCTACATGACGAACAACAGATATGTAGAATGGGTCACAAGGTTAAGATGTGTATGAAAGATACCTATAATACATAGCAGACAGTATCTGCTGTGTCAACAGTTTTCATTGTATAGAGACCAGTGTCTGTCTCTCCGACTCCAAACTGGAACCATCTCTCCCTGGTACGGTATAGAACAGAAACATTAACTCATGCTCTGGAATGCTCTTCAGGTTTTATCACCCAAAATACATGGTAAATCTCCTGTCAGTGTTATCTCCCAGAGGCCCATCCTCAGTAGAACACACACACAATAGTTAACAATACTCTATTCTGTTACATAAAACAACCATTTGATGCAATAAAAGTATTATAACATAGTCTTGCAATTTTCCACCATAATATCTTTAAGCATGGTTAAGTTAATAATTATGGGGTGGATGAAGCATTAAACCACCCAGACACATCAAAGATGCAGTTGTCCTTCTGAACTGAGCTGCAGGAAAGGAAGGAAACTGCTTAGGGATGTCACCATGAGGCCATTGGGCTACACAGTTCAATGGCTGTGACGCGAGAAAACTGAGGATGGATCAGCAACATTGTAGTGACTCCACGATAATGACTTACATCACAGAGTGATAAGAAGAATACAAATATAAATATATATATTTTTTAATATGCATGTGTATGTAACAGGGTTGGTTATGTTCCACTTGCCTCTAAAGAAATGTGTATTTAATGTTCAAGCATTCTTATTGGTTGGTTCAACTCTGATGACAATAAGGTGTGTTGTGATTGGCCCCGCTTGCAGATAGGGGGAGATCGCGAACGTCAGGTCTTCCCAGTATGAAAATGCGATGCAAGGGGTAGGTCACGTTCTGAATATTGTTTTATATTTTATATTTTACAATGTTTACAAGTGTGCTGTACGTTACTGATTTATACATGTGTGGGTATATGGTACTTGTTAGGGATTGAGGGGCTTTCTGGGATGTGCTTTGGCATATGATTGCTGTAAATAAGTGTGTTAGCTAGCATACACCGATGTAATGGTCACATAAGCCCACTGCTAACACAGTTGTCTTCATGCTACAGATTTTGCCATCAACAGCCATCAATATCGGTAAGCCCTGCACAACTAACGTGCTGTTTCATCAACAGAAATAAATGATGCTCAACTGGGACCACTGGCTGATGTAATTTATTTGGAGAAAACACAATGCAAGGAGAGTACGATTTACATCTGTTACATGTATGCAACAAGGCAGTAAAGTAATACTGAAAAGAAAAAAACATGGCAAAGGAATACTCTTTTTGGCCTAAATGCAAAGCCTTATGTTTAGGGCAAATCCAACACAACACATCACTGAATAGTTGCCTTCGTATTTTCAAGCATGGTGGTGGCTGCATCATGGTATGAGGGTAGCCTAGTTGTTAGAGTGTTGGGCCAGTAACCGAAAGGTTGCTGGATTGAATCCCTGAGCTGACAAGGTAAACCTCTGTTGTTCTGCCCCTGAACAAAGCAGTTAACCCCTGTTCCCCTTTAGGCTGTCATTGTAAATACGATTTTTTTCTTAACTGACTTGCCTAGTTAAATAAAATAAAAAAATGCTTTACATTGACAAAGACTGGGGTGTTTTTCAGGATGAAAAGAAATTGGATGGAGCTAATCACAGCCAAAATCCTAGAGGAAAACCACAGCAATTGACCTTTCAGCAGGACAATAACCTACAACATAAAGCCAAATCTACACTGGAGTTGCTTACTAAGACAGTCAATGTTCCTGAGCGGCCAAGTTACAGTTTTGACTTAAGTCTGCTTGTCAAGGTTGTGCGCTACTGGTGTAGAAGTCAGGTGCAGGAGAGCAGAGAGTTGTGATCAGGCGCACACTTTATTAGGCAGAAGCAAACAACAGCCAGACGCAACTGCGTCAAACAAACCTCCAGCCAAAGCGAAAGTGTAAATCGCGACAAAGTCACAATGAAGGAAAAGAGTTTAACAATAAACATACTACGGGTGAAATACGGTACCCGGGAAACACCAGCCTGGCGTGTCACACAAAAACACGTAACAAATAACAATTCCACACAAAGACATGGGGGGGAACAGAGGGAATATATATGTAGTGTGATTAGGGAATGTAAACCAGGTGTGCGGGGAAACAAGACAAAACAAATGGAACAATAAACAGTGGAGCGGCGATGGCTAGAAGACCGGTGACGCTGAACGCCGCCCGAACAAGGAGAGGAGCCGACTTCGGCGGAAGTCGTGACACTGCTTGAAAATCTAAGACTTGAAAATGGCTGTCTAGCCATGATTCCCTACACCTTGACAGAGCTTGAAGAATTTTGAAAAGAATAATGGGCCAATACTGCACAATACAGGTGTGCAAAGTTCTTATGAGACTTACCCAAGAAGACTCACATCTGTAATCACTGCCAAAGGTGTTTCTAACATGTATTGAATCAGAGGGTTGAATACTTATCTAATCAAGATATATTAGTGTTATATTTAGTATTTAGTATTCTTGACATTGTCTTCCACTTTGACATAACAGAGTATTTTGTGTAGATTGTTGACAAAAAAAGACAATTAAATCCATTTCAATCCCACTTTGTAACACAATAAAATGTGAAGAAATAAAAAAAGACAATTAAATCCATTTCAATCCCACTTTGTAACACAATAAAATGTGAAGAAATCCAAGGAGGCTGTAGACTTTAAAAAAAAAGTTTTATAAAAAGGTATGCAAAATATTTTCCAGCCATCTCAATGCCATCACCTCAGTGCCAAGAATTAGATGAATGCTAATTTCATTATAGCTCAGTGTATGAGAAAACAGGACATTCTTCTAGGTTGTCACTAGTTACCACAGCCACAAAGTCAGAATTATGGTTAAACCCCACCTATTTCTACAGTTTATCTTCTTAAAATCTATTTTTTAACCTAACCTTATCCCTAACCACATTGCTAACCTTATGCCTAACCCTAACCTTAAATTAAGACCAAAAAGCTCATTTGGACTTTGTGGCTGTGCTAACTAGTGACAACCATTCTTCTATGACATTATGCTGATGTCACAATGCAACCGCACTGTGCTGCCCCACTGTCAGACATTCTCACAGCTACAGCTAGTGTCATCATACATCCCTGTGGCACTGTGTGTTGAGACAATCTTGTCCATCAAAGCCCTGTCCCTGTACCCTGTGAAGAGAAGAGAGGAGGTAGGGGGCTGGCGAACACTACGCAGAACCCCCTGTCAACACCAGGAAGAAGGAACCATGACCGCCTTCCGGGACAGCATGTTTTTAGGAGGAGGGAACACACGGAGGAAAGAACTCACCAACGTCACCATGGCAGCCTTCATGCTCCCCGTGCAGCACCTCAATGAGATTACCCCTCTGATTCTGCTGGAGTTCCACCCTGAGGTGGAGGCTGACACTGTGGACTGGCTTCTGGGGAAGATCCTTACACCTGAGCCCCTTGGGGGACTAGACATTTTGGCCAGAGTGATCAGCCGGACCAGGGCCGGGGGTGCCATCATGGTGGTGGGGGCCACGCCAGAGCGGCTGCTCCTGGAGGCTGACGAGGACCTTCTGTTCAGACACAAGTCCTGCTGCCCTATAGGAGGTCAGGCACGGGAGGTGGGGGACCTGGGGAGGACGCGCCCCACGGAGGGGGTGTATGGGATGCTGTCATCGGCTGAGTGTGTGACCCTGGTGCAGAGGATCCTAGACAGGCTGAGAGTGGGGGAGGGGGAGGAAATTCAGGTGCTCCAGCGGATTCCCCTGCTCCCAGGAGAACCAGTGATGGCCAGTCTGTCCCGCTTAAGAGTCCTAACTAGCATCTACCCCCTACATGAAGCCCCACTGCTTCAGAGCCTCCAGGGGAGGTGGTGGGCTGGCTGGTGTGGCCTCAAACCCTTCAGCCAGAGAGAGCATTGGCAGCTGCTGGAAGATATCAGGGCTTATTTCGGGGAGGTGGTGGCCCTCTACTTTGGGTTTGAGAGTTCGCTCGTCAGTGCTCTCCTCCTGAAATCCACCTTGTCCATGTTTCTCTCCTTCTACCCGCTCAGGTTGGGGAACAACCTGGTCTTTTTCACCCTCTCTAGTGTGGTGTGGTCAGAGCTGTTCCTGCAGGGCTGGGGGGAGAATAGCAAAGCCCTGCAGAGGGACTGGGGGACTGTGGTCACTCAACCGTCACACAGTCATTCATCAACAGCAGCAGCGGTGCCCAGGGTGGCACAGGGCACAGCACCACCACAGCCCCGGATCGATGCCGACCCTTTTGGAAAGATGAGCTTGAGGAGACTGCAACACTCCGTTGCCTTCCTAACCTGCACCCTCTGCCTCTCCTCCATCCTGATCCTGATGTATTTACACCTAGATGGACTAGTGGGGGACTTCCTCCTGAGAGAAGAGCTCAGTTTCCTCTTTCACAACATCCTTGTCTACCTCCCCAAAATCGCCCTCACGGTTGCCATGGCAGGGATGGACTGTGTTGCATTCCAATTGTCCCAAGGCCTCAGCCCTGATCCCGAGCCGCCAGGGCAACAGTCACCAAGGCAACAGCCCCTGCTCCCTGAGGTTATCCTCTCCTGCCTCTTCAACCACTTTTCCGTCCACCTCTACAGGGCTCTGATCTTGAATGACCTCACCATGGTGTGCTTCCACCTGTCTGTGCAGCTGGCCACCCACCTGGGCATCA
Source organism: Salvelinus alpinus (assembly GCF_045679555.1). NCBI lineage: Eukaryota > Metazoa > Chordata > Actinopteri > Salmoniformes > Salmonidae > Salvelinus > Salvelinus alpinus. Next base: position 42,207,248 of record NC_092086.1, read on the forward strand.
AGCTACTGTCCGCCACACTATTGTCCCGCCTGAGGAGGATGAGGACGCCCCCTGGCCGCGCCCACCAGGAACGTCAGTCTCCCGTTCTTAGACAGATCACAGAGCAGAGCAACAGACCACCGTGTGACACCCAGACCTGGAGCTACCTGGAGCTCCTCATCTCCTACTGTTATGTCATGTTCTTCTCAGGCATCTACCCCCAGTGTGCCCTCTGGTGCCTGTTGACCATCATAGCTAAATCCTGCATGGACTTGTGGCACCTGTGTTCAGGCGCACGCCGCCCCTTCCCTAGAACATCCCCCGGGGATAACGTTTTGTGGCAGCGGGTCTTCTGTGGCTTTGAGGCCCTGGCTGTCCTGCTCAACTCCCTCCTGCTGTGGTCCTCTCTGGAGTTCAGGCTTCTCTTCCTGAGCTATACTGGGTGGGAAATGTTCAGGGCCTTCCTCCTGCTGCAGCTGTCACTGCTGAGCCTGAGAGGGGCGTTCACCTTCCTGCTCCTCCACCTGGCCTGGTTTGTTGGCAGAAAGGCAGAGCAGCCTGAGACTCGCCAACCCCACCTCCACAGGCTCCATCGCCACCAGCACCATCAACAGCAGCAGCAGCACTCTCACATACAGTAGAGATGCAGCAGACACTCAGCTTTAGGCTTTGTGGGAGGATCATTGTGTCCTGCAAATAAAGTGAGGAGTGAGGATTGACATACTGTAGGTGTGCTGTTTGTGTGTGTGTAGGGATATCATTTTTCTTTTACAGAGTCTATCAACTTTGGCATTAGAGTACAGAAATCTTTTTCAAACAAATCAAGCTCACACATCTATATCTGGGATCTTTAGAGGGTCATTTTTAACCGTTGTCCCATCTACTGTAGGCTATGCCCAGGCTTTGGCCTACGTTGAATGGTGATAACAGTCAGACAATTAACACTGTGACTGGAGTCCTTCCGCCCTGGCAGTGGGACTGACAGATGGTGCTAAGCAAGGCTAAACTCAGTGGTCATGTCTGTGACCTCACAGATTAGACACTCTCCACTGAGTCTGATCACAGACCGGAGAAAGTCCTAGTAGGAGAAAGTCCTCCTGTTTTAATGATCAGCTTTTTGAGACTGATATATGTTTGGTAAACACATGACCTAGCTACAGTAGGTATCAAATGTGTCTGTCTAATAAAGATACTGCACATTACTAGATTACAGTGGCATTTTACAGTGTTCTTGGACTTACACCCAGGCCTTCCAGTGCCATAAGAGGGTGCTGCTAGCCTTTGATCCTTCAAACATTGCTATTGCTTTCTAAATTGAAACTCAGAAATAGCAGGTAGTCTCCTGGGTTCTTTCTTCTACATTTTTAAGATATAACTTAAAAATAATATAAATGTGAAATTATAAATTATTGTAGTTCTATACTTTGGCCTAAATTAATCTGCTGATGATAAGACGCATAGTATTGAGCAATATAGACTGTTCTGTTTTGTCATTCTATATTACCTGCCAACAGGAAAGTAGTGAACCTTCGACTCAAACATTTTTGGTGTTAAAACAAAACCATGTTTCCACTATTCATCTGAGTCACATCATGACAGTGTTTTATATGTGGATGGACTGAACTTTGGTTATTCCATGTCATTAAGGACAAAAATGTTCATAATGAATTGTCAGTGGTACAGTATCTGAGATGGGAAGGGCTGATCCCAGCCAATCATTGAGAGGCCAGAAAGCTGTCTGTCTCACCTCTAACTTGTGGCAGATAGAGAGACCCCCAGTGAGACCTTAGCTTTAGCCACAGAGGCCTGAGCTCATGTACACTGGGTGGGTTATGGTCAGCTAACTATGCTTGCTGAGTCAAACATGGTTGCACCCAGGATAATAGTCATCTGGCTTTCAAAATGCATCTGGGTCCAAGCATATAACAAAGAAAATGTAAATGCCAATTACTGTAGGTCCTTGTTTGTTCACTGTCACACGTGACTATAACATGAAGGACAGGAACTTTCCTGTAGCAAGATAAATTAGACAGAGTTGATTTGAAAAGGATATTTAATGTATGCACTTCCTTTCTCCTCACTGGATTGTATTAACAAACTGTACAATACTGATAAGCAGAGCCTGATGGGACAAAACGGACATATGTACGGACTGAGATATGATTACGGCATTTGTACGTTTATTGAAACATTTGTAGTAGTTTTGATTACCTTCACATTTATGCACTTCTTGATGATGACATTTCTCTGAATTGTGGATGTGACATTTGTCATTTTGATCGAACACTGAACAGTAGTTAAACCTTTACAAGCAGAGCAGTTAAATGAGAGAGGATGTCTTTTGTACATTGTGAATATTTGTAATGAAATTGTAATGTTATATACGAAACAGATTTTAGTCTTACAAAGCATGGAATGTTCAAGCTAATACTAATTCAAGTTTCTGCCATCGTAGTGAATTATGCAGTTCTACCATCCCAGTTCCTTAGTTATACATTTTAAATGTTAATGTTATCGAAGTCCTGGTATTGGTGACCTCCAGTATCAGTCCTGTTCCCGTGGCAGTGGCCCGTTCACCATACCTGCTTCCCAACGCTGCCACAGAGTTTTCTGGCCGCCTGCCTTGTAAACCTTGGGCTCCTGGAGAGATAATGCAGGACACAGGAAATGGATTTAGCTAGTCTAGTCTGATTAGCAGTTTAGGTTTTCTTACATTTCAGTCAATCTCCATTTAGCCACACACAGAACTTGAATATAACCACATCCCTTGTCAGATGTCAAATATTATAGCGCAGTTATTTCTGAAAATAAATGTTGAGGTCAGCTTTGCCAGCGAAATACATGATTCTAAACATAACCCCTACTGTTAAATTGCTAGCAGAGACAGACATACAGTATAATTGCAATCAAAGCTTGTGAGTGAATGACATGTTGTGTTCCTGTCACAGGGAGGAAACTTTTAGGAAAGCAGAGCTGTACCTGTGTTTGTCCAGGGTTCACCCTAGCACTCTTAGGATTGGGAGGAGGCCAGGTTCGATCCAACTTCCCCTTGGATTGTCGGCAATCAACTGCAGAGAGGCAGGATAAGGAATAATGAAATGGGATAAGGAAAGGATTTACAGACTGATCAAGCAGGCTCCAAAACACTGCTAAGTAAAAATACAAACTCCTTCTAGACTCTGTACCATTTGAAAATGTATCCATTGCAGTTACAATAATTCATATTGTAATTCCTCCGATGGCTATTTTTGGAACTAGTTCATTTTATTTGAATCATGCTAGAAGTCAAGGAAATGATCTTCTTCCGTCTGTCCCCCCAGACCCCTAATATCAATGGTCACAGGTCACAGCCATATATATATATATATATACAGTGGAGAGAACAAGTATTTGATACACTGCCGATTTTGCAGGTTTTCCTACTTACAAAGCATGTAGAGGTCTGTAATTTTTATCATAGGTACACTTCAACTGTGAGAGACGGAATCTAAAACAAAAATCCAGAAAATCACATTGTATGATTTTTAAATAATTAATTTGCATTTTATTGCATGACATAAGTATTTGATCACCTACCAACCAGTAAGAATTCCGGCTCTCACAGACCTGTTAGTTTTTCTTTAAGAAGCCCTCCTGTTCTCCACTCATTACCTGTATTAACTGCACCTGTTTGAACTCGTTACCTGTATAAAAGACACCTGTCCACACACTCAATCAAACAGATTCCAACCTCTCCACAATGGCCAAGACCAGAGAGCTGTGTAAGGACATCAGGGATAAAATTGTAGACCTGCACAAGGCTGGGATGGGCTACAGGACAATAGGCAAGCAGCTTGGTGAGAAGGAAACAACTGTTGGCGCAATTATTAGAAAATGGAAGAAGTTCAAGATGACGGTCAATCACCCTCGGTCTGGGGCTCCATGCAAGATTTCACCTCGTGGGGCATCAATGATCATGAGGAAGGTGAGGGATCAGCCCAGAACTACACGGCAGGACCTGGTCAATGACCTGAAGAGAGCTGGGACCACAGTCTCAAAGAAAACCATTAGTAACACACTACGCCGTCATGGATTAAAATCCTGCAGCGCACGCAAGGTCCCCCTGCTTAAGCCAGTGCATGTCCAGGCCTGTCTGAAGTTTGCCAATGACCATCTGGATGATCCAGAGGAGGAATGGGAGAAGGTCATGTGGTCTGATGAGACAAAAATAGAGCTTTTTGGTCTAACTCCACTCGCCGTGTTTGGAGGAAGAAGAAGTATGAGTACAACCCCAAGAACACCATCCCAACCGTGAAGCATGGAGGTGGAAACATCATTCTTTGGGGATGCTTTTCTGCAAAGGGGACAGGACGACTGCACCGTATTGAGGGGAGGATGGATGGGGCCATGTATCGCGAGATCTTGGCCAACAACCTCCTTCCCTCAGTAAGAGCATTGAAGATGGGTCGTGGCTGGGTCTTCCAGCATGACAACGACACAAAGCACACAGCCATGGCAACTAAGGAGTGGCTCCGTAAGAAGCATCTCAAGGTCCTGGAGTGGCCTAGCCAGTCTCCAGACCTGAACCCAATAGAAAATCTTTGGAGGGAGCTGAAACTCCGTATTGCCCAGCGACAGCCCCGAAACCTGAAGGATCTGGAGAAGATCTGTAGGGAGGAGTGGGCCAAAATCCCTGCTGCAGTGTGTGCAAACCTAGTCAAGAACGACAGGAAACGTATGATCTCTGTAATTGCAAACAAAGGTTTCTGTACCAAGTATTAAGTTCTGCTTTTCTGATGTATCAAATACTTATGTCATGCAATAAAATGCAAATTAATTACTTAAAAATCATACAATGTGATTTTCTGGATTTTTGTTTTAGATTCCGTCTCTCATAGTTGAAGTGTACCTATGATAAAAATTACAGACCTCTACATGCTTTGTAAGTAGGAAAACCTGCAAAATCGGCAGTGTATCAAATACTTGTTCTCCCCACTGTATATATATATCCCCATGCCCACAAGTTTATCAATCTAGAATATACACTCATATGATTCTACATTACATGACAGGAATAAGCTGTGACTGCACTGTGCTCACAGAACCCTAACCCCTTGCTGCCCCCCAAGACATATCTGCCATCTCAAACATGCAGATGCCCAGAACACCCTTGATCTGAACTTCCTTGCCATTGTACTGCTGTGGTAACTTTGGTTACATCCTACAAAGTCCCCCTGTGGCATGTGCTGCTGATTCAGATAAGTGTTAGGGCAGAGTGATCTTGCCCTAACCCCTGGTGACAGGGATGACACTAAGTTGACGACAATACTGTGCCCATAATAACATTATCTGATGCTAATGCAAATAGGCAGACATTAAAGTGCCTGGGCTGAGATGAATGTGTACTGTGGAATGAATGTGTTTGGGGCGGCAGGGTAACCTAGTGGTTAGAGCGTTGGACTAATAACCGAAAGGTTGCAAGTTCAAATCCCCGAGCTGACAAGGTACAAATCTGTCGCTCTGCCCCTGAACAGGCAGTTAACCCACTGTTCCTAGGCAGTCATTGAAAATAAGAATTTGTTCTTAACAGTCTTTCCTAGTTAAATAAATAAATAACTGGTGTATCCACTTTCCCTCAGCTAGGTGTGTTTATCATACGTTGACGCAACAGTATTTCATGATGGCACAAACAAATACTTTTTGCAAAAATTCTGCTCTCCCCCTCACTTTGCCCCAATTCAAACACAAAGGAATTCTACATGTAACAGGACATGTCCACTGACCTGATGCTGTGAAAGAGGAGGTGGATGAGGGAATGAGTGTGGTAGGTGAGTCTGGGCTGGGGTCCTCTGTGCCGTCTGGCCTGCCCCCACTGACTCCTGCCTCTCCATACAGACTACACCTCTGCCTGCGCAGCTCCTCCTCCCTCTCCCTGGCTTCCCGGATGTCCTTCTCCACCTCCGGCTTCATGGCCAGTGAGGGACGCAGCTTAAAGAAGGGGTTCTCCCTGAGGATGTCGTCCTCATCTCCTGGCTGTTCTCCCCTCACCTCATCCGTAGCCTCCTCCTCTGTAGAGACAGTGTCCCCTATACTTAGGCAGTCTAGGCTTCTGTAGAGGCGCTGAGCTCCTCTGTCTCGGTTCGGATAGTGGGCTATGATTGTGTTGTCACTTTCCAGAATAACCACCTTCCTCGCTGCTCCTTTACCGGCAGGTTGGTTCTCTGCACTTGAGTTTTGGCCTGAGCTAGTCTCCTTTTGGCCCTTTAAGTCAAACATCTGGTGGGAGTGGGCTCTTGAGAGAGGGCAGCCTTTAAAAGAGACAAGCTCCATGCTACGCGTCCTCTCCAGCACAGAGGGGTAGACATGACCTCTCATCCCCAGGCCTGCTGTGGTGGGGGGTCTCCTGTGCCTGGTGGGTCCTTCTGCATTGCCTTGTTGGAAGGCTTCAAACAGCAGCTTCCTCTCCCTCATCTGGCGTACTGTTCCCTTGCTGTAGACTCCAGGGATCTTCCCCATGTTCACCAGGACAAGCTCCCTCTGGATCTCCTGGCTGATCTCCTTCTGCATCTTCTTCTCTGAGAACTGCCAGTCAGCGCCCTGCCCCGGCCCTGCCTTAGAGGACAGTGTCTTAGCCAGCAGCGGAGTCTTCATCAGGGGGATGTCTACCATCTCCTGACCTTCCTGGGTGTTTGACATGCACCTGGACCGCCGCAGGCTCTGCTCCCTTTCAGCAGATCGCCAGATCTCCCTCTCGATGGGAGTCTCCTTCTGGGGTGGGGGAGCCTTGTTGTCTATGATGGGGGCTGTGGTCGTGTGGATCTCGTGTGTGCTGACAGGGGAGAAGTCAGTGGACACCCCGCTGTCACTCTGGTCATCGTCACTGCATTCCATCTCAATCCTGACCATAGGTTGGACACTGAGCTGGGCAGAAGGACGAGACTGGACCTCCTCCGCTTTCTCTCCTGCCACTGTTTCAATATTTTCTTTCTCTGGAATCTCTGTGTCTTCCTCACTTACCGCTGCACTCTCTTCCACCTCAACAGTCTGTACTCTCTCTCCCTGCTCTATCTCTTCACCGCTTCCCTCACTCCCTCCTTCCTCTTCTTCTTCCTCTTCCTTCCTACACTCGATTCGCTCTACCTCCTGGTAGCCTGTATCCTGATTGGTTGTCTTCATGGCTACCTGGTGTGAGGGCGGAGGCTCCTGTGGCACCTGTTGTCCGTCCTGTCTCTGTTGCACCAGATGCAGGCGATGCAGCAGCTGCTCCCCCTGCTGGATGTCTTCAGCTACTGTCAGGCTGCCAACCTCCTGCTGCTCCTGCTGCTCAGAGGCAGGTGACTGAGGCGAGGGCACTGATACTTGTTCTCTGGATAAGCCTCTTGAAATAGATAGGTGAGGCTGGAGGCACTGGACGTCACTGCTAGCACTGTCTCTCCTGACCCACTTGTTACTCTCGTCTGTATGTTCTGGCTCTATGATGGTCCCTTCATGGGTTGGATGACTATTGTTGTCAAGGCAGTGCTCTGGCTCAGACTCTCTTGTCTGTGATGATGGGACAGGATCTGTCTCTTTCAGAATGCTGGCTTCCATGTTCGGATGTGGCTGCTCAGGGCTACTGGCACCCACTGCTTTATATCCGTCTGTTGGTGGTGGCGTGGCGGAGCCAGGTCTTTCAGTCAGCATTGTGATATCCACAGATGCTCCCTTCTTCAGTTCAGTCAGCTGCTCCTCTTCCACTGTTACTGTAGCCTTGTCCATGACTGGAGTGCTGCTAGGCTGCTCAGATTGAACTCCATCTAAGCTCCTGGGATTTTCTTTAGCCTCTGTGACGCTTATGGCCCCTACTGAGACTTTTACACTGGGCTCCATAGTGCTGCCCTCTTCTGGACAAGAGGGGTCTTTGCATGGTGGGGGAAGGATGAAGACATGCTCATCCTCCTCCATCCTATCGGGGTGGCCTGCGCTGACCAAAGGGGGAGGTGGTATGACAGCCTGCCAGGCCTCACAGGGCTTTTCCCCAGAAGTCAGGGAGGAGTTGTCTTTGGCCATATCTGTGTCCTCTGCCGGTTTACAGCCAACCTCCATCCAGAGACCACAATCCTCCTGGGAGACTGGACTCTTAGGAGATTGGGGGCTGACCATGGGCTCTGTTTCCATAGTGATGGGGTATAATTCCGTAACTTGAACTTCACACCTTTTAATATTTTATTTTTCTCCTTTTCACTGCCTTTGGTTTCAGTCTCACAATCTGAAAAATAATGTTAATGACTTTGCAATTAGAGGCATGTTATTTGAGCCCCTTCAAAAAACATACACCACTAGGCTTAGGTGGTTTACCATTCAGTAAACCAAATAATTACGAAATGTGTTGAAGTCTTTCAAGTGTATACTAAAAATGGCAATTTTTATAACAATGTCATAGATGTCAGGTAATACCAGCAGAAATAGGACAATAAAGTAAATGTTTGTGAATCTGCTGTTGTCCAAGTATATTTTGAGGATTGCTGTCATATCAGTTGAAAGAAAGGTTGACTGTCATTATGCCAGCTTTGGCCTGGCATAATGTGACTTTATGGGAATTGATTACAGTATGAGAGTTTCATGTCACTAAAACATGGAACTTGGATAAAAAAATATATACAAAAAAATTGCAACTTCACCTTTTAAGATTTAAAATTCAATCACCTGACATATTTACTAGCTGGCACTACAATGCTGATGCAGTTGACCTGAGCAGAGTTCTGCTTACTAGGGGGAAGAGTAATCAGCTTTTCACTGTCTGGCACATCCACTCTGCATCTGCTACAGGAGCCTCCTTCACAGCCTTCTCCTCCAGAGCCATATCACTTTCAGCCTTAAGCTCAAAACATTGACTTCATGACAACATACTCATTTAAACTCCAGCCAATTTAGAGAGCTCTATCTGTGAGAACCAGTAAACCACATTATGAAAATTCATGTTTACTGTATGTCGTTTGCATGAATGTCTCCAGACACCACACCTGTTAAGATGACTCCAGATCTTTTACGATGCATAATGGCAAACTGATCAGAACTGTCATTGTCATTGAGGTTGTGCAGTTCTGTCCGTCATCATGTCTAATTACCAATGCTCCCATGTAATCTACAGATGCAGGATCTTCATTTTAAGACAGTTTGATACAGCAGGAAAATAATCATGCAGCAACAGGAAATGGGAATTATTGTCTGGATTATAATTAATGGCCATTTTTATATGGGTTGATACATTTTTTGTTAGGGCAAATCAAGTCTGAAATTTCAAAGTGGAAATTACAAACTTTAGAAGCCTTTTAAAAACACTACAAGTTTGCGTTTTCTGCTGTGCAGGAAAATTCTCAGCAACAAAAGAGTGATGAAATTAAATTCCTACATCTGTAGTCACCTCAGGTGCAGGTGAGATTTATATGTCTATATTTACCCTCAGGCTTATAGCCATACTCCAGCCCTGGATTATCAAAAAGCCAGCCACACTATGTATGAAGTGATAGCATCGCAACACAACTCAACATTTTATTAATGATATTTAATGAGCTTATCTCCTCCATTAAGGGGAAGTCAGCCAAACATTTCTCAGTGATACAAATACAAGCTCTTCCTTGAAAACCACAATTAATTATACATATTACCTCATGAAATATCAAATATCCTGAATTCTCAAATATTTAAAGCCTTTTTGTGGGAATAAACTGTAGGCTGTATACATTTATTTTAAAGTAAAGCTAGACGCTTGTTTCAAAGAGTATGAGTTGTTACTTTGTGATCAATAATAACAGCCATACTGTTCTAAAACATTATTATTCGTTTATGAAAACTAAATAGGTTATGGAAATTAAATGTAAATTAATCATATGCATCTGTGAGTGCTATTAATGACAAAACGTTGGTAACTAACAGTATAATATCAGAATACGGCAAGGTACTGTAAAATTAATAATAAGAAAGAGACCCACCTGTTTGCAGTGTCGTGGCTGTGTCCAGGCTTCTGTCTGAATGATGCTGCTAGGCTGCTGCTGAGACCCGTGAGAGGTGAGACTGCCTGTCACTCAAAAGGCGAAGGGGCTGAAGCTCATTGACTACACCTCGAATTGCTACAGGGCTGGCCCACGTGGGGAAATCTTAGCACATCTTCCAGAAAAATAGTATCTCTTTTAAACTCGGGATTTCATGGCTAATTGTGGTAAGAGAGTAATTCTGCTCATATATTAAGTATGTATGAACTACACATTGACACATCCAGCCCAAAGCGAGAGGTAAAAAAAAATACTTAAGTCGCCAAAGTTCCGTAGCGTGTCTTTAATGGTATGTCACAGCTCATTTGCAATAAAGAGTCCTATACATGAACGTCCTGACAGGAACGTTGCTACTGCTGATCAAAAGGAAAGAACGAGACAAACAAAAATCTTAAGAATATGAAATATATTTTGTTTTGATAATCACACACACATTCCAGTTTTTTTTAATCCACCTTCATTAACAGACATGGCTAAATCAAAATTAAACTATCAAACACACGTACACATGCAAATCGCACTGAATATATTTAATGGCATCCAACCCTTCTTTAACAGACTGTTTTGGTCACTGACGGAATACAGTATCATATTCATAACCATTACATTTGTATTACTGATGAGGACACTCTAAAAGTAGAGAACAAAAGGGTTATTTGCCATTGAAATTGAAATAGGCACATCAGGCATTTCTGAGATTAATATTTAAAAATCTATTTCCAAAAAGAAACAGATCAGTGGTTGTTGTATTCTTCATCTATTCTTCATATTCTTCATTCCTAGAGGACATAGTGCTGAGTACTTTTTTTTGGCTGATACAACCAATCACAAAGGCAGAGGAGCGGGAGATGAGTGCTGCTGGGATTTTGGCAGTAAAACCTAGTTGCATTACTGAACTGTGTCCAGCAGGAGGCAGAAGGGCTTTGTAACAGTCACACTGGAGTCTGTTCACAGAGCTGTTTGAAGAGGAGGATAACAGTAAACACTCCATGACACAAGCCATGTGGGACTGTAGTCTCAGGATACCAGTGACATTTTAGATGACAAAGGCACGACTCTCTGGAGCACATCCTGTGCAATTTAGACAATGTTGTAGATTTAGGCCAAGCATACAGACCATTCATCATGAGTGGCATAGCTTAGAGGAATGGGGGGGTGATGCTCTATCATGTGCAGAATCACATGATAGAGCAGCACTTGGTATTGTGTTTGGATGCCCTCTTTCCTGTTTCCTCGGCTCTGTAGCGTGGGGTTGGTCTGGGGGGATCATCCTCATGTCCCAGATCCTCAACCTCTTCCTGAGTGTAGCCCAGGATGACAGGTGGAACAGGGCCCTCCACAAAGACAACCAATCCACTCACGTCCTCCTCATCATCCTCATGCCCCACAGCCTCAACCTTTTGCTCAGTGTAGCCCAGGAAGGGTTCAGTCTCAGACCCAAGAACAGGAGACTGAAGAACAATCTCCTCCTCACCCGCGTCAGAAATGATCACCCGCTCCACCTCCACCAACTCTCTATCATCCTCATGGCCCAGACCCTCGCTCTCTGACTTTACCTCAGTGTAGCCCAGGAAGGTCAGTGTGACAGTGCCCTCCACAAGGTGTACCTGACCTACTCCTGTCTCCTTGTCCATCTCATCATCCTCACAGCCCAGATCCTCAACCTTTTCCTCAGTGTAGCCCAGGTCGGTCAGTCGGATAGGGCCCTCCACAATTTCCACCACTCCTATTTCTATCTCCTCGTCCATCTCATCATCCTCATGCTCCACAACCTCAACCTCAGTGTAGCCCAGGGATGTAGGTGTGGCAGGGTCCTCCACATTGTCCACCTCCTCTTCCATCCCACCACCAACCTCTATCTTCTCCTCTGCCTTCTGTTGTGGTACAACTGGGATCTCATCCAGCAGCACTTGCATCCCGACATCGTTGATGACACTAAGGAGCTGTCCCAGCTCCTCAGCAGAAGGCTGTCCTTCTGCCCCGCCGACGTGGTGGACGCTCTTCCTGCTGTCATTGAACACCGTCTCCCCCAAGGCCCTGGGTGCTCCAGACACGGGCACCACAGACCTGATCTTGGTGACCCCTGTCTTTGAATCCCTCTCCACCTGCACTGCAACCATCCCCAGCACTGTAACACAGAGGTAGAAATTATACAGGGCAATATAACAGTCAAGTCACTATATTTGGAATCATGGTCAGAGCACGGATTACCTGGGCTACAGAAACATAAAATATTAATGTTATATTCTACCCATACCACCACTCAAATACTATCAATTTAGCCTTTCCCCTAAAGGAAGGCCTACATTACCAGTAGGTGAAGGGCGAGGAGGCACATTTTTGTGGCATATGTCAGAGCCTTCTTTGCTAATGTCAGCCTGCACAACATGAGTAAACAACACAAGGTCAATGTGCAGGCTCACAGTGCACAACCCAGTACCCTTTCCACTCTCCATAGCCCCCAGCATGCATAAGAAATGTACCAAGAGAAACAAAGTGGGCTAAATATAACTATCGCCTGCATTCTGCTCCAGCCCTTCAACCCAGCCAGCCACATCGTTAAGCCGTACCCTGGAGGCAAAACCCAGCCACAGGAACAGATATAGAGAAAAATATGGAGAGAAATATGGTTTCCCTCATAGCAAAGGTATGTATAGATTTTTACTGTGGCTGGGCCCGTCCCAAATCAAAGGTGTGGATGATGATGAGCACTATCACATTTCTGTGGTGGAATCATCCCCAAACAGTACCTGATCGACCTTCCAGTCCATTCTCATGGAGAACCCTCTCCATTACTGGCCCAGGGAGCTGACCCCCAGCAGCTCTGATGATGTCTAAAAGATAAAGATACAGTGAGCTAATTCAAAACCATTGTACTTTCCATATACAAATGCTAATGTGCTGCGCGACAATCATGCGTTTGAGTTATATCATATCAATTATAAAACAATCACAGCTGTGGCTTCATTCTGTCACCCTGATTACATTAGTGTCAGTCAGAAAGAGATGAAAGAACAGTCACATGCAGGATGGTCTAAGAGAAAGTGAGAACGAACGAGATATCCAGGCCTAGGGCTAAAGGACCATGCAGGTGAAGCTTACCTTGTATCCCACCCTCTTCAATGTCAGCCTATGGGAAACAGAGGAGACCATTTTAAGTGGAACCCCTGGTCCTAACAGTCCTACAGTCACTGTCTCCCCCAAACACTTTCCTCTTCATCCCTGATCTCTCCCAGGCCCTGCGCACTGCCATAAATATGTCACAGTAACCATTAGAGCAGCGTGGCGCTGGGCTCAGCTTCGTCACACCATGAGTGTTAGAGATGAATACACACTGAACTTCCTTACCAAGTGTTAGTGTGAGCTAAATATGGACCATACATGAACCTGAATGTAAAAGTTCAAGTAATGGCCAGTATATTATATACACTGAGTGTGCCAAACACACCTGCTTTTTCCATGACATAGACTGACTAGGTGAATCCAGGTAAATGTTATCTTATTGATCCCTTATTGATGTTACCTTTCCTAAATTAGTCATGGATGGAGATAAGGATTTGGACTTGTGGTTTGACTTAATTCTCCGTACTGGACAATGATTATAACGGCGATTCTGATCCAACCATAAATTCATACATTGTGTCCCTGAACTGAGAGGATGGAAGTTCAATATGTAGCTAGGTGTAGTAGGCTAATGTTAACTAGCTAATCGTTGCCCATGAAAGGAAGTTGGGCTAGCGAGCAAGCATTTTAGCCACGTAGCCTAAGGCAATAAAAAATACAAGTGTGTACTGTATGACAGAGTCATAGACCGTTTCGTCAACAGGAAAGAGCAGGATGACATTGGCGTTTCTCTACAGGTAGGGTGAGTCAACATGTTTCTTCCACTTTTGTGCACACACACACACACACACACACACACACACACACACACACACACACACACACACACACACACACACACACACACACACACACACACACACACACACACACACACACACGCACGCACACATCAGTACCATGGACAGCCACATCATGTTTGGCGTATGTTGATTGAACTAAATTGTTTTTGGTATATTTTAGTTGTCCCTGTATTAGACTAAACATAGGTGATTTGATAGTGTTGAAATGTTGAAGTTGAAATGGTGCTGAAATAGTGGAGGCAGCTCCTGTTTTCATTGCGACTTGCGGTAACTCTACGTGGTTCTAAATCAATAGTTGTTTACTAGTCCAAAAACGTCAGAAACATTAACTTGCTTGAGCATGCTGTAGGTCATGTAACTGTTTGTTACATTCAATATGCTTTGTGGACTTCACCGGACAGATGTTGCTCTCCGGTTTTGTGATGATACAAAGGTGTGGTTTAATTTTTCTGCCACTGTATCATCTTATTGTCTCGGCCTTCGGCCTATATATCACAGTGGCAAGGCATATGAACTAACAGGTTATAGAGCAAACAACGCAATTATCACTTTTTTCTGGCTTGGCTTCTCAAGTGATTTTACCCACACACTGCTACTGGTGGAATGCTTTCAACACCTTGTAGTCCATGCCCTGACAAATTGAGGCTGTTCTGAGGGGAAAAGGGGGTGCAACTCAATATTAGGAAGGTGTTCCTAATGTTTTGTACACTCAGTGTATGTTCCCCTGTAGAGTTCACAGTTGGTACGGGGTCAAAGTCCTGTCAGTCAATAGCCAGACACCCTTTAGGGCTCCCCCAATGTGTAGGGCTATAATGTCACTAAATGTCAGAGTCAGTTTTCCATTGGGTAGCATACATATTCTACTTTAAAACACGGGATCGGCACTTTGCAATGTACTGTGGTTTGATTTCCAAAGGGAGGCAAAAACCAATCTGCTGAAAAGGTCATAACTGCATGAACAAAGGGATACTTTACTATAGAGAAGAGTGGTTTCTGCTGAACATCAATCTGTAGAATCAAAGGCTTAGTGAGGGAAAAGATCTTGAACTGCTGTAGTTGTGAAATATCGAAGCTATTTATATTACATAGTTCCAAACTGAATCAGCTGTTATTAATGTAAAAACATTGAGACTATTGAGTAAAACAGACCATTGGGGTAAAAAAGTATACCGAACATAAATATAAACGCAACATGCAACAATTTCAACGTTTTTACTGAGTTACAGTTTATAGAAGGAAATCTGTCAATTGAAATAAATAAATTAAGCCCTAATCTACAGTATGTATTTCACATGACTGGGCAGGGGCGCCACCATGCATGGGCCTGGGAGGGCATAGGCACACCCACTTCGGAGCCAGGTCCACCCACTGGGGAGTGGAGGTCCTGGACTGGCGTGGTTACGTGTGGTCTGCAGTTGTGAGGCCTGTTGGATGTACTGCCAAATTCTCTAAAACGACGTTGAAGGTAACAGCTCTGGTGGACATTCCAGCAGTCAGCATGCCAATTGCATGTTTTCTCGAAACTTGAGACATCTGTGGCATTGTGTTGTGTGACACAATTGCACAATTTAGTGGCCTTTTCTTGTCCCCAGCAAGGTTCACCTGTGTAATGATCATGCTGTTTAATCAGCTTTTTGATATGCCACACCTGTCAGGTGGATGGATTATCTTGGCAAAGGAGAAATGCTCACTTTCCATGTTGCGTTTATATTTTTTGTTCAGTATATAATGGGGAAAATCTGATAAGATATTTAATATGGCACAGAGGTATTTTAATTGATTAAGTATATTAAAAATCATATTAAAACTCAGGTTCTCAGAATGTCTCTGCTTTCTCCACTTGCCTGGTTGTGGCTCTGGGCATTGGTGACTGTGTAGCTTGTGGATTCAATGACCTCCACTATATCCTCACCAGTTGGCAACCTAATACACACACATTCCCACAATGATGACCGTAACACCCCATGACACATGAAACCAACACATTAACATACAAAGCCATTCACAAATACAATACATACATACAGAGGCATGACTACAGTTCAGGGGAGGGTCAGTATCAAGTACTTTATGTAAGAGATATATCAACATCTGAGCATATCAACTCCCTCAACCAACAGGCATGGGGAGTGATAGATTGTGTGTGTGTGTGCCGTGGGTGTCTCACTCCTCTGTGTAGTTCTCAGCACTGCGCCCAGGGACAGGCTGAGGGTTCTCGCTCAGCCACTGGTCCCTCAAGGACTTCCGCTGTGAGGAGAGATTTGGAGAGAGAGAGAGGGATGGAGAGAGAGAGAAAGAGGGTTGGTGACTATAACTAGGGTCTGCTATGTCCTGTGCAGTTAGCATATGCATGAAACGGCCTATGCTCTGAGCCATCTCTCTCAGCATGCAGCTCCCCCACCTGCCAGCTCATCCTTTCAAAACAAGCCTATTCTCTCAAATTCCCCATAGCAAAAGAAGCTAACAAAAACAAAAGCCTTCTGTCTCTATGAATACTGAAACGGTTATCCAGCATCCAGTAACCAAAACAAACAGCCCCTAGGCACAGAGCTCTGGCTGCCATTTTGGATCTCCAGCAGGATGAGTGAGGCCAAGAGCCTGGTGTTGTCTGTGAGGGAGCACTGCCCCCAACTCCGGATCCCTCACAGGGAGGGCTCAGAGAGCCACACGTCCTCGAACCCGGGTGTAGGCTTGATAACAAGGAGTCTGATTGCGACTGACAATAATAAACCTGACCATGTTAATTTTGAGAGTGTTTGTAAATGGACCAACCTGCATTGGCTGGGACTCAGTTAGATCCCTTTCAACCTGTGAAGCAGAAACCTTCCAGAGCCCAGAGGTACAGTAAAGGAGGGGTCCTCCTTTCATTCTAACTCAGGTATGACAACACCAAGCCGAGGGGTGAACATAGTCCTACCTGGCTCCAAGCCTCATCAATTAGTCATACGACAATGTGGGGAGTGTAATAGCAAGCTAAGCCACCACAACAGACAGACAGTGGTGAAAATGACACAACATTATATAGGAGTGGTGGTGACACTAAGTGGGCCTTGTTCACAACTATTTGCCAAGACAACCTTTTAGATGGAATGTATGTGACCGCTCCATGTGGACCAGTCTCTTACTGTGCTCAGAGTCAGAAAAGAAATGTAAAACAGGAGGGGAAGTGAGCTGTGCATACAGAGATGCTCTAACTGCTGGGCTGACTGGGAACAAGAGACTGTTCTCACACTTCACACTGAGGAAGAAGGAAGCCCTGTGGCTTCAGACAACTCTCATTCCTCTGCCATGTGTAAGGCTGGTGCCGCCAGCACAGCACACATCCTCAGGCAAACCCAGTAATGTAGAGTAGACTGTTTGTGTGGGCGGCTGCCTGAGTCATATGTGTTGATGGAGCGGTTCTAGCCACTCCACCACTGATCTGACGTGAAGGAGTTAATGGGGTCCAACAGGGATCAGTGCTGGTGGTCCCAGTGGAGGAGAGAGTTACTGACAAAGATCAACACAATGCACAGCTCTCTCTCTCTCACTCACTCCCTCCCTATTTCTCTACAACCACCACAACCACCTCATCATTTCAGTTCCTCTCTTTCTTGTGATTTCTCTCTCTGCTACAGAGGTCATGGTAGCAGAGGTCATGGTAGCAGAGATCATGGTAAGATGATGAGCAGAAGAGAGGTGAACAGGAAGGAGGGAGAAAAATACTGTTATACAGAGGAATAGAAAATGCCTCAGGACACCTCATGGTGTTGGGGATGTTGTCTGGTGTTATGGAGCTAATTGAGTTTATCATCACACAGGAGGGCTCCACCCTGGGCATGCGAACCAGCTGCCAGACATGTGGCTCCCTGCAACAGGGCAACAGGGAAGGACAGACAGACAGATCCAGACAGACCTTGCGCTGGGCCTGTGTCAGCCACTCCTCCTCCATCTCCCTCCTTGCTTTCTCGTCGTCCTGCTGCTTACGTCGCTTGTCCTGGTGATGGGAGAAGAAGAGAAAGAGACCAACAAAAAGAGAGAGATTTAGGGTTGAGTGGAGGTAGAGATATAGTTATGTTTCTGAACCTAATGAGGAGCACTTCCTGTTATTAAGCATCTCAGACGTGTGTCACCAGAGAGACAGAGTCCCACAGCTTACACTGCTTTCAAGCTCTATTGAGATAGTCATAGTTGTCATTTGAATGATGCTAGTGAAGGAGAAGATAACAGCACAACTACAGTACTGTATATCTTACTACAGTATAACTGAAAAGCGGTGACAGTAGATTACAGTGACAAGCCCCATAGACATATATGCTGTTGACCGGTGGAACAGCTGGTTCTTTAAGGTCAAAGTGCAGAGAAACGGAGGCAAGGCTAGGAGCACGTGGGCATGCCAGAACTCCATCTTCATGAGCTAGTCTGACAGTAACACACATATCACACATACTGCACATTCATGTTCTGTTAGGAGGAGCGGTTCACTCCCATACACTAGCACCAATCCAGGCCTGAGACAGGAAACCACCACTGCTATCCCTTTGGACTTCTCATAGTTTCCCCAACATCCCTCCGTTCAAAAGCAACTGCAATTAGATTACGCTAAACAGAAGGGCTAATTTAGATCAGAATTTAATTAACGATTTTGGTCTAACCTAATTCAATAAGAACTGTGTTGGGGCATAACATGTGGGAGTTGGCTAGACCCCACTGCATCAAAGAAAGACAGGATAAAGCATGGAGGGAAGGCATGAGCATTATGTGTGTGTGTGTGTGTGTGTGTGTGTGTGTGTGTGTGTGTGTGTGTGTGTGTGTGTGTGTGTGTGTGTGTGTGTGTGTGTGTGTGTGTGTGTGTGTGTGTGTGTGTGTGTGTGTGTGTGTGTGTGTGTGTGTGTGTGTGTATTTCTACTGTGTGTATTTCTAATGCTCAAGGTCCCTGTGGTGTTTAACCCTGCTGGTGAGGTCAGTAGTGGCCCTGAAGCAAACGCCATGCAACCCAATTGAATTATTCAAACATGGACAGACCGGGGGAGAGCAGGCATGTGATGTGGATGTACATGGCTGGGGGAGAGCAGGCATGTGATGTGGATGTACATGGCTGAGGGAGAGCAGGCATGTGATGTGGATGTACATGGCTGAGGGAGAGCAGGCATGTGATGTGGATGTACATGGCTGAGGGAGAGCAGGCATGTGATGTGGATGTACATGGCTGGGGGAGAGCAGGCATGTGATGTGGATGTACATGGCTGAGGGAGAGCAGGCATGTGATGTGGATGTACATGGCTGAGGGAGAGCAGGCATGTGATGTGGATGTACATGGCTGGGGGAGAGCAGGCATGTGATGTGGATGTACATGGCTGAGGGAGAGCAGGCATGTGATGTGGATGTACATGGCTGGGGGAGAGCAGGCATGTGATGTGGATGTACATGGCTGGGGGAAATATCCATCATATAAGCATAATGTATAGTACATGTCAATGTGCTCTGTGTGGGTTGTGTGCCTAATGTTAGAATGTCTTTAATTGTGTTGACTTCTGCAGAATGTGAGGTTAAACATTTGAACTATTTACAGATCACTGCCTTGATGCAGAGTAAACGTCTCACTGCCCTGACCGTTGTTGGGCGTCTTTATCAATGCACAAGTTCAAATAAATGTGTAAGGCGGAACTAAAACCCTGAGACTCACCTCTATAGCCTGCACTCTCTGCTGGTACTTCTCTGCCTCGTCCATGTTGGGTCTACAACACAAGAACACAGAGGAGAGTTATAGTTACTTTACTCAATTATTAAAAGTTATTCCACACATATTTGGCGAAAGCGCATAACTGATTTTCAATTCCCCTCGCTGTGGGACAGTGGATGAGAGAGTGTGATGATGTGATGCCAGATCCTAGATCAGTCATATATCAAAGCAGTGCAGAGGCTTCTCATGGAGAGACTGCTACACTACTGTATTCTGTCATGTACTGGGTCCTTTGGGTGTTGTCCTGTCATACTTCAAACCACCAACTACATATTATTATACACTTTCCACAGAGGTGACTGGAAAACTGCCTGTTAGCAATATCTGCACTAGAGATGATTACTACATAATTCTTATATCATTATTTAAACCCTAAATGAGAGAGCAGAGAGGAACTGGGAGAAGGGAGAGCACATAGCAGCACATGATGCTGAGTTGCTGAGCTCCCAACAGTAATACGTCTGACTGAAATTAAAGGAATGATTGATTCCTGGAGCAGCAACCTCACACACAGGGATAAAGTGTATGAGGAGAGGCAGTAAAACAGAGGCTGTGGAGAGGTCTATGGATCCGTTTGGCTTACAGTAAGAGTGGGAGGGCAGAGCTGCTCTCAGAAGATATATTAGGTTCACACTGCCTTTCCCCTATGTTATCATTAACTGTAAATAAAATGCTATAAACCAACCTGTCGCAGCTTTGATCACTGACATGATAATACCACTAGTCCAGAGTGTAATACACAGTGTACTACACTACAGAGTGTACTACACAGTGTACTACACTACAGAGTGTACTACAGTACAGAGTGTACTACAGAGTGTACTACACAGTGTACTACAGGACAGAGTGTACTACAGAGTGTACTACACGACAGAATGTACTAGAGTGTACTACAGAGTGTACTACAGTACAGAGTGTACTACAGTACAGAGTGTACAACACTAGAGTGTACTACACTACAGAGTGTACTACAGTGTACTACAGTACAGAGTGTACTACAGAGTGTACTACAGTACAGTGTGTACTACAGTACAGCATGTACTACAGTACAGGGTGTACTACAGTACAGAGTGTACTACAATACAGAGTGTACTACAGAGTGTACCACATAATGTACTACAGTGTACATAGTGTACTACAGAGTGTACTACAGTACAGAGTGTACTAGAGTGTACTACAGTACAGAGTGTACTACAGTACAGTGTATTACTACATAGTGTACTACAGTACAGTGTTTTACTACAGAGTGTACTACACTACAGTGTATTACTACAGAGTATACTACACTACAGCGTATTACTACAGAGTGTACTACACTACAGCATATTACTACAGAGTGTACTACACACAGCGTATTACTACAGAGTGTACTACACTACAGCGTATTAGAATGTACTACACTACAAAGTATTACTACAGAGTGTACTACAAAACACAGTAAAAAAAACACAGAGTGTACTACACTATAGAGTGTACTACACCACAGAGTGTACTACAGAGTGTACTACACTACATAGTGTACTACAGAGTGTACTACACTACAGCGTATTACTACAGAGTGTACTACACTACATCGTATTACTACATAGTGTACTACACTACATCGTGTTACTACAGAGTGTACTACACTACAGCGTATTACTACATAGTGTACTACACTACAGCGTATTACTACATAGTGTACTACACTACAGCGTATTACTACAGAGTGTACTACACTACATCGTATTACTGCATAGTGTACTTACACTACAGCGTATTATTACAGAGTGTACTACACTACAGCGTATTACTACAGAGTGTACTAGACTACAGCGTATTACTACATAGTGTACTACACTACAGCGTATTACTACAGAGTGTACTTACACTACAGCGTATTACTACATAGTGTACTACACTACAGCGTATTACTACAGAGTGTACTACAGTATCTCATCCTGTCATCTATTTAAACACACTTAGAAGTTTTGACATAAGAAGCGCTGGAAGATGCTGGCAGAAGGGCTACACACACACACACGCGCACCCACACACGCGCACCCACACACATGCGCACACACACATGCGCACACACACACACACATGCGCACACACACACACACATGCGCACACACACACACACATGCACACACACACACACACACACACACACACACACACACACACACACACACACACACACACACACACACACACACACACACACACACACACACACACACACACACACACACACACACACACACACACACACACCTCATATCAAAGCTCACTCTGGGAGATGGCTGCTTGATTGAAGTTGCAAATGTGTTAAGCAATAGAGACCTATAATGATTCACAGCCAATGACAGCCATTTCATGAGAGCAGATTATATTATAATTATACAGTATTATAATTATACAGGTTATAATTCAACCTCAGATATTTACCTTATATCTTTAAATTAATAAATATTCTATTCACATTATATACATGATTGGTATAACTAGCCTACTATGGAGAATGGTACTCGAGGCACAGGTGACTATATTTTAAGTACCGTTCTGTCCAACTCAGATTGATACTATATAGCATAAGTGGTTAGAGATTAGGATGGTTGTATGGTGTCTGAGGGCTGCTCAGCTACAGTGTGATATAGCCATAGTCAGCCACACAGGGCTATTGTTAGTCTCAGGCGGGCATTGTAGTGAGGGTGACAGACGGCTCTAGAGGTAAAGGGGGTGTTGTATTGACGGCAGGGCTGTGATGGAGAGGGAGGGGCTGTGACGTCTCACACCCAACACGGGGGTCATTAGTGGGCATTGTCACGGTGATGGAGTGCCACAGGCAGAGGTTCATTAGAAGAGGCACAAGGGCGCTGCCAACCCGGGGGACTCTCCTTGTCCAGATGATGGACGTCTTACACACTGCCAACCGCCAGCCAGCCCAGAGCCCCCCCACTCACTTGGACACCCCAGTCCTTCTGTGTCTGTCTGTGTATGACTGGCTGCTGCTGCTACCCTGGAGAGAGTATACCACTTTGTTTGTACAGTCTGGAGGTGACTGAGATGAGCTATGGTTTGGGGGGGGGGGGGGGGGGCTGTGTTGCTTTGGCAGTCGAGCTGCTGTTTCTAGACACCATTTGTCGCATGGTATTCTCCTGGGAATCAGCAAATGTGACGTGTGCTGCTTATCATATGAGCCCACACTTCTTAGAGAGAGAGAGATTTCCTGGGAGGACGTCAGGGGACCGGATCTTCCAGGGAGCTTCCCAGGGTTCCTGCTTAACTTAAATGTAACTTCCCAGGAGAAATGACTAGGGCCAAAGGGACAGAAACTTTCCATGCATCAAATGTCCCTGTACACTGTACTGTAACTCAGCCCCTTGAGAGACCCTGACCTGAAAGAGAGAGATAGAGGAAAGAGAGACACCTGGGTCCTCTGTGACCTGACCTGGACTGAGGGGAAAACACAATGTACTTCCGACAGCTACAAATCGAGCACTTAAGCCAGAGTCCCTGCAACCCTTTTCCACTGAGTGGAGTCTTGGAGCGGGACCAAAATGGAATGTAAGCACAGACACTGAGGCTGGCGTGTGGGTGTCCCTCACCTGTCCCCACTGAGCTCTCTCTCTCTCTCTCTCTCTCTCTCTCTCTCTCTCTCTCTCTCTCATCCATCCGTCAGCAGAGAGAGAAGTGCTCTCACGGAACATGGAGTGCCCACTCAGGCTGAACTGATTTCTCTCCAGCTGTGGGTGAGATCCAGGGACGGAGTGAGTGTGTTGTGTGTGTCACATTGAGTGTCTCACAGGGGGACACATATAGTATGTACAGAAAGGTGGAGGTGTAAATGGGTGGGTGATGTGTGTGTGGGAGAGAGATAGATCTGACCTGTGTTTCTCAGCCACAAACAACTGCAAGACGTCTGACAGTCAGCGCCTTATCTTCTCCAAGGGGGTTGGAAATCTCCTCTGTCTTTTCCCGCTTAAGGCACGGCTCACTGAATGTGACTGTGAGACTGGAGGGGGGAGGACCACTGGGAGATATTTACACCAGTAGCACAGCAGGAGGCACATTCTGTAGCCTGACACCATACAGTACAGTATGCATTACTGATACATACAGAAATAGTTGTGTACAAGAAAGAAAGGCTTTACACATTCAGTATTACTGTAAACACTCTGCTGTATGAACAATACTCAAGAGGAGCACTGCCCATAATCTTGGAATGGTGGGTGGAAACGTATGGGAAAAGGCAACATGTAAATGTTGCTCCTCAATAGGGAACTCAGTTTCTCACTGTGTGGAGGATCGGGATAACCTCACCCTGGAATCCTAACTATGTGGAATGGATCTCTCCCTGGAGCTCCCCATGGACTCACTGTGGGGGAGACCAGCCCAGGGAAAGAGGTCAAATGTTCTCCAGGAGTTCTGGTATACATTATGTTGAGTGCCAGGAGTTTTTCCTGGCTGTGTGATCTGACCAGGAAAGACTTGGCCTTAGTTGTGACTATAACTAGGGCCCAGATTTTTTTCTGGCCAGGTCCCATGATCTGGAAATAACTCCTGGCCCTAAATGCATTGTAATCGCAATTGTTAGTGTAAAAACAAGAAATGGCCAATCTGGTCTGGCCACTGGTCTTCATGGCACATCCAGTCCACAGAGTGAGACAAACTCAGACCCTGCCACTTAGCCATATTCTACATGGGGGTGAGAGTCAGCCAGTGCAGAGAGAAAGCGATTCTCTGTCCCAGAAACTAGTCATGTACAAAAGTTACGCTGCTTCGCTCCCTAATGTATAATTCAGCACTAGGAAGGCATTCTCTCTGTCCTCCGGAATCGACTCGGTTTTTAAAGTTACTTTCTGTGTTTTCCAAGTCCTCCTCTACTTCCTGTTGCTGAAAGCATGGATTCAATTGTTTATACTTTTGGTTTTTAATAAAGTGCAAGTGCTTTAAGTCGTTGTGGGTGTGCATGTCTGCATGCATTTGTTTGTTTCTGTGAATCTGTGTACGTGCGTGTGTTTGGTAGATTGAGTGCTGAAAGTATAGGGAGCCGTAAAAGTGACAGAATATGAGTGGAATCAGAAATATTTGATTTGAATGCCACAGAAGTATAACTCACAGAACATTCTTCCCCAAAAGCAAAAGCAGGTCTGGAGGAGGAAGCTCACAGCTCTGTGACTGACGTGATGGTGGGAACTCTGGAGATGTGAGAACAGTATAAGCTCCCAGTGAGATTCTGGAGGTTATCAGGAAGATACACATCTCTCCTGCAAGGTCACAGCTGTAGTTTTATTCACATCCAAAACATCTCTAAATGGAATGTAAGGCAGGGATCAGGGAGATAATTGGGCCTTAGCAGAGGTGTTCACCCAGCAACAATATTCATACACCAGTAACTATGGGATTTCCTGAACTCTGTAACCAACACCACCATTTCCAGGAACAGAGGTGCAGCTAACATTCCAGTACAATGAAGTCAACTAGAGAATACAGCACGTTCCATCGGAATCACTGTTGTCCAGACATACTGTAGACTGTGGTACTGTACTAGGCTGAGTCAGGACAGGAGAGCCCCAAACCTCCTCAGCCTGGCACAGGATGGGCTGCTAGGAGCCAGGACTTCCAGGACTGGTAGGCTTTACTCAGCTGAAAGCACACAGCTTAGCAGGGGAGACTGACTCACATGGTCTCTCTGTCAGGGACTTCCACCTGGGCCACGCACGCACGCACGCACGCACGCACGCACGCACGCACGCACGCACGCACGCACGCACACACACACACACACACACACACACAAGGAAGCTCCTGCCATGTTGAGGCCCAGATTGCAGGACATTTGTCTGCTGCCTACCAAGCGTTTGCATTGTCATTGTGGGTTACTTCATCATTGGGTTCAATCACCATCAGAGCTGTGCTTGGGGGCACAGATGGCTCCTGTGTGCTCTGTTTGTTTGTCTGAGCCTCTTTGTCAACGTCTCTAATTAGAATAAGGAGAAACAGTATGCTGCTTCCCAACAGGAAGTGAGATGCAGCATTACACTCCATTTAACTTCACAAGAGCTCACACAGGAGCTCCGCCTATCACGTGCACATGCACACACACCGACGGTCAAACGTGCATGCGCACGAACACACACCCACACTCACTAACACACACACTTCAACTTTCCCTGGCAAACACACTTGGATGGATATGCTCTCTCACTTCGTAACGGTTTTCCTAGAAAGAGTACCGAACTGTGTGCCGTTTAAATGTGTGCCGTTTATACTGAACAAAAATATAAATGCAACTTGTAAAGTGTTGGTCCCATGTTTCATGAGTTGAAACATGGGACCAATTGTGACGGTGGGGTTATGGTATGGGCAGCCATAAGCTACTGACAACAAACACAATTGCATTTTATCGATGGCAATTTGAATGAACAGAGATACCGTGACAAGATCC
This sequence comes from Salvelinus alpinus, assembly GCF_045679555.1. Taxonomy (NCBI): domain Eukaryota; kingdom Metazoa; phylum Chordata; class Actinopteri; order Salmoniformes; family Salmonidae; genus Salvelinus; species Salvelinus alpinus. Next base: position 42,233,321 of record NC_092086.1, read on the forward strand.
TGGGGCCCATTGTCGTGCCATTCATCCGCCGCAATTAACTCATGTTTCACCATGATAATGCACAGCCCCATGTCACAAGGACCTGTACACAATTCCTGGAAGCTGAACATTTCCCAGTTCTTTCATGGCCTGCATACCAGACATGTCACCCATTGAGCATGTTTGGGATGCTCTGGATCGATGTGTACGACAACGTGTTCCAGTTTCTGTCAATATCTAGTAACTTCAAACCGCTATTTAAGAGTTGTGGGATAACATTCCACAGGCCACAATCAACAGCCTGATCAACTCTATGCAAAGGAGATGCAAAGTGTCACGCTGCATGAGGCAAATGATACTGACTTTTTCTGATCCACAACACAATTGTTTTTAAAGGTATTTGTGACCAACAGATGCATATCTATATTCCCAGTCATGTGAAATTCATAGATTAGATCCTTATATGAACTGTAAGTCGATCAAATCTTTGAAATTGTTGCATGTTGTGTTAATATTTTTGTTCAGTATAAATGCCTGTCCTATTGTCATTGGATAAAATAGGGTGGGACCATGAGACGTGACAGTGTGGTTGTGTTGAGCATAAACTGTTCAAGTATTCAGTTACTACGTGATCCAAACTCAGGTGTTCCCAAAAAGTTTTGGCCCATGACCCCAATTTGATATAAAAAATGTTTTGTGACCCCACCATGTAAAAAAAGTAATGCAATCAACAGCCATTGTATACTTTTTATTGTTATTGGGGCTATGACAGTTTATTACAAATCAGTCTGCCTGTACTTTTGACAGTATTTCAGTCTGAAGGGAGTATGGTTTGAAGTAAATGAAATGCATCAGAAAGGTATTGGGAAATTCAGGGCCTGGTCTTGTCTACTCTGTTTTAATGAGTCATGCGTGGCTTGTGGGCATGGTAGAAGGAAACAGAAGACACATACAGTACATGTTTCAGAAGACACATACATGTTTCAGGGTACTGGCATAACCCCAGTTCTATGAACCAAGTTACTCTCCCGACCTCATTTTCAAACCAGGCGACCCCTAGTTTAGGAAACGCTGTCCCAACTGCTGTGTATGTACAGTATGTCAGGCTGCATTCTCTTCCCTGCCGTACCTACCGTGCCAAATCAAAGCAATGACATGAGGAGGTGACTGAGCCTAGCTATAGTTAATGGGAACAGACCAGGGTACAAATCAGATGATCAGATGCAGCCAACGCTTGCACCCCACCCCCATCCTCCACTGATATACTGTCCATACACATGGATACACATGGACACATGCACACTTGGCTGCATAAACAAGCAGGCAGAAACAATGTGCTCTAGATTGCATGAAGTGTTACTGTAGTCTCTGCAGCAGCACATTGTGTGAATGGAATATTCTGCACAATGAGGGCCGAGAATACACAGTGTTGACTCAGGAAAAGTTCTCATCTCATAAATAGTTAAAAAGCTGGGCTTTTAAAAGAATTGGTTAACCTGTGCCCTGCAAGTTTGGCGGTCTACAAAATATGCATTCAGGGAGGTGGAAATTTGCTTTTCTGGGCTGCCTAGTAGCCTGGAGAATGTGGCCTATAAGCATGCCTGGTTAACTTTGAGATGAACCTGCTCTGAACCTACACTGAACCTGCTCTGCTCACATAGACTTCTCTCTACCTCTACCCAACACACACAACACCTCATCCTTTACACTGTTGACCATTATCATCACGTTATACAGTCCCATTAAAACAGCAGTTGTCATCACTATGGAGAGAAAAGGCATAGCACAATGAGTTAAAGCTGGTGAACCTTACCTTACTTTCAGTGATTCAGCCGTTCTAGTCCATGATCAGAATGAAACTACCCACAATGATCAATCAACATTACCGCATTACAGCAATTATTGTCTGACCGGCAACATCAAATTTGAAAGGCCTAATCCTCATTCAGTAATAAACACTCTAGCAATATAAGTCATGAGCAATATAACTACTGACCTTTCATTTACTGCTGCTTAAAATGACAGCTAGGTCACACTGCAATGACAGCTAGGTCACACTTTGAGCTGAGGCTGGGGTCCTATGTGGCTCAGTTGGTAGAGTATGGCGCTTGCAATGCCAGGGTTGTGGGTTTGATTCCCAACGGGGCACCAGCAAGAAAATGTATGCACTCTCTACAGTAAGTCGCTCTGTATAAGAACATCTGCTAAATGACTAAAATGTCAAGAAAATAAAAGAATGTAAGGCCAGAGTGTGCTTGTTGAGGAAGTTTGAGGTATAGCTGTCAGTACCTGTGCCCTGCAGGAGGCCACGTTTAGGTTTGGTGTGGAGCAAACCAAAATTGGTTCTGTAAAGGTTCCCAGTACATTTGTTAGGTTGTGGCAAATATTCTCTTAACACAAAAACTGTCTCGTTGTGATGATTATAGAATGTTTGTATAAAACATTTGCCTGATGTTCCTAGTACACATTTAATCTGTTTCATGTTGTGTGGACATTATAAGAGTTCCCCCCCCAAAAAAGTTCCCAAAACACAAAAACTGTCCACTTGTGATGATTATTTAAATGTTTCTATTAGGTTGAAAAAAAAAAACATTTGCCTGATGTTGCAATAACATTCCCAGAACAATTACTTTGTTTCTTTAAAAGTTCTTAAAACATTTATTTAGGTTGTGGGAACATTGTGGGGATATGACAAGAGATAGGTTCCTAAAACACAAAACTGTCCATTTGTGCTGACATTCAGATAATGTTTGTATCCGGGTGCACAAAACATTCCTTTGATGTTGCAAGAATGTTGACAGAACAGCCTTTCTGAGTTCTTTAAAGGTTCCCAGAAAATGTAATTAGGTTTTGGGAACAGTGTGGGTGCATTACAAGAGATAGGTTCCCAAAACACAAAATATGCATGGTTGTGATGAAATTCATACAATGTTTAAGTTAGGTTGCACAGGACATTCCCTTAATGCTGTAAGAATTAAATAAGACAGTTTTTATGACGTTCGTAGACTATTCCATTGATTTTAACGAACGTCATAAATACAGCCTCATTGCTGCAACTCCCCAACGGGCTCGGGAATCAATGGTCGAGTCATGCGTCCGTGCCTTAGACTGCTGCACCACTCGGGGGGCCCTTTCCAAGGATATCCCCCCCCCCCCCACACTCCTAAATATGAGCCTTTTTGCAGACAAGCTGATATTCAGTCCCATAGACACTCAGATCCCCTATGTACTTGAACACCAGTTAATAGTTCACTGTTCTGACTGGTTCTTTCATTCAGCTGACAGCAGCACTGATCTCTGACCCTTTCACGATGAAGGTCATTGAAAAGCCTGCTCACGTCTCGTCTTCACACATTCCAGGCAGTGAGAACACATTTACTGTACACACAGAGACAGTAAGAAGGCTGCAGAGAGCAGAGTGTACACAATGTAATCTCCTGTAATCTCCTAGTCTAGTAAAGTCACATGTCTTGCTGTTATTCCCTCTGTAGGCTTTCCACCTCCTTCATAGAAACAGGCTGCTCGTCGAACATCTTATTCCACAATTATGGGCATTAATATGGAGTTGGTCCCCACTTTGCTGCTATAACAGCCTCCACTCTTCTGGGAAGTGTAATGTGGTGCGTGCTGGTGGCAGGGAAGTCAGGCGCAGGAGAATGAACTTGGTAAAAACGGAGCTGTTTAATAAACATCAAAACCTCCAAAAACCAAAGTATACAAAATAACAAATAGAGGGTGCAAAATCCATCGCACACCAGAAATAACAATAAACACCTACATACAACAAACAATCTCCGACAAGGACATGAGGAGAAACAGAGGGTTAAATACACAACATGTGACTGTTGGGATTGGAACCAGGTGTGTAGGAAGACAAGACAAAACCAATAGAAAATGAAAAATGGATCAATGATGGCTAGAAGGTCGCTGACGTCGACCGCCGAACACCGCCCGAACAAGGAGAGGGACCGACTTCGGCGGAAGTCGTGACAGGAAGGCTTCCACTAGATGTTGGAACATTTCCGCGGGGACTTGCTTCCATTCAGCTACAAGGGCATTAGTACACTGATGTTGGGCGATTAGGCGTGGCTTGCAGTCTGCATTCCAATTAATCTCAAAGGTGTTCGATGGAGTTGAGGTCAGGGTTCTGTGCAGGCCAGGCAAGTTCTTCCACACCGATCTCGACAAACCATTTCAGTATGGACCTGCATTTGTGCATTGGCATTGTCATGCTGAAACAGGAAAGGGCCTTCCCCAAACTGTTGCCACAAAGTTGGAAGCACAAAATCATCTAGAATATCATTGTATGCTGTAGAGTTACGATTTCCCTTCACTGGAACTAAGGGGCCTAGCCTGAAGCATTCGGGCAGGTAGCGTTCTCCTGGCATCCACCAAACCCAGATTCGTCCGTCGGACTGCCAGATGGTGAAGCGGGATTCATCACTCCAGAGGACGCGTTTCCACTGCTCCAGAGTCCAACGGTGGTGAGCTTTACACCACTCCAGCCGATGCTTGGCATTGAACATGGTGATTTTATGCTTGTGTGTGGCTGCTTGGCCATGGAAACCCATTTCATGAAGCTCTTGACGAACAGTTATTGTGCTGACGTTGCTTCCAGAGGCAGTTTGGAACTCGGTAATGAGTGTTGCAACATAAGAGAGATAATTTTTACGTGCTACACGCTTCAGCAGTCCCATTCTGTGAGCTTGTGTGGCCTACCACTTCGTGGCTGAGCCGTTGTTGCTCCTAGACATTTCCACTTCACAATAACAGCACTTACAGTTGACTAGGGCAATTCTAGCAGGGCAGAAATTTGACGAACTGACTTGTTGGAAAAGTGGCATCCTATGACGGTGCCATAATGAAAGTCACTGAGCTCTCCTGTACTGCCAATGTTTGTCTATGGAAACTGCATGGCTATGTGCTCAATTTTATACACCTGTCAGCAACGGGTGTGGCTGAAATAGTCGAATGCACTAATTTGACGGGTGTCCACATACTTTTGTACATATAGTGTATGAACTGAACATAGACCAGCCTAAACACTACATTTAAACAAATGCATGCAATCATTTACACATGTGAACCTGACCCAAACGCAGATATCCTGTACATGATAGCACAAATGCGCTCAACCATGCACACAACCACATAAGGACAAGGCCTGCTGTCATGCACATAGTCTAGAACTCAAATGCAGAACTATACACATATGAAGACCACATATACAAATACATTACGCAACACTAGTATGTCCTCATTCTGTCCTCCCCAACAGTCTGTAAATCGTATCTCATTCTATCTATGCACATCATATTCCACTTAATCCTTGTTTATTCTGTGTAGGCTAAGGCTCACGCACATCTGATAAATCATGGCGTCCAGTTCATCACACTGTGTGCTCCTCCACAGCACCCTGATCCAGTTGGAGGAACAAACAGAAGACATAAGCTGTTGTTGTTCCCTAGCTACGTTGTTTTTAGCCATCGACCCTGCAGCCTCTCTCTCCTCTGCCTTAACACCATTACATCGTTAGGGAGGGACGATTACATAATTTGGGCGGAATATGCGGAATATATTAATGGTTATGTCTTTTCAAGACAGATTAGAGATGAGGTCATGTTGTTAACCTCAGCGTTATGGTATGCATGGCTTTGTCATGTGAGGATGTCTACCGCGGTTCCTTGACACAGCTTGGATTATGAAAAACAGATTGTCCATTCAAATGTGTAAACCCTTTGGAAAATAGTGTGTTCAGCCTGTCACAAGTATTTTACACTATTTTACCCTCTTTGGAAAAGGGTATTCAATGCACAATTCATATACTTTCCTTCTACACCTCACTTGACAAGTGTTTTCACTGATTCAAATTCAGCATAAAAACGGCAATGGAGAAAAAACATTTCAAACCATTTTTAGATGTTTCCAGAGCATTCTAATGCAGCTTCCTGAAATAGCTCAATGTCTCTTGGTAGAAGTTACAATTTAAGCACTTTAATAAAAACAATTGGCCTTGTCAATGTACAGTGCAAGTCTAATGAGTTCATGGCTCCATAACGGGAAAGAGCATTCATCAAGCACTTAGCCTCACTTGCCAGGCTTACATTTTAACTCCGCATTGTTGGAATAGGACCCGTAAGTTATTTATGAGGCAGCTCTAGAGGGAAAGGGGCCCAACTATAGTCTTATTGAAGGGTAATTAGATCCATGTTATCTCCCACTCTACACTCAAAGACTCGATCATGGACACTGTTACTGACACTTGTGGATGCTTCGCGTGATGTATTGTTGTCTCTACCTTTTTGCCCTTTGTGCTGTTGTCTGTGCCTAACAATGTTTGTACCATGTTTGTCTTGCTACCTTGTTGTGCTGCTGCCATGTTGCTACCTTGTTGTTGTTGTGTTGCTACCATGATGTGCTACTATGCTGTTGTTGTCTTAGGTCTCTCTTTATGTAGTGTTGTCTCTCTTGTCATGATGTGTGTGTTGTCCTAAAAAAATGATATCCCAGCCCCTTGTTAGGCTGCCATTGTAAATAACAATTTGTTCTTATTTGACTTGCCTAGTTAAATAAAGGTTAAATAAAAACTAAAAATAGATTAGATTGAGGCAGAATGAACAGCCATTGTCTAATGAGCCTCCAAATGTCAATTCAAATCCTACACATCTGTCCTCATATCCCTTGGGCGTACTTTGAATGAATTTGTGTACAGTATAAATATGTATTCAAAATCTGAAGTATTGCATATTGAATTTTGTGGCAGTCGAGGTCCTTAGATGTTACATAGTCATTGTAACAACACGTTGTCCAATCCATAACGCTCAGCTGTGTCATTTAGGCGGAGGTTCCTTTCAACAGAACACCACCCAACATAGGACGGCCCACGTCATGTCAGAGTTGGATGGTAAATGTTCCAATAAATGTTGATTTATGGTCCCCTACCAGCCATTTTCCCGGCAGTGGCATCCATCCCCTCAAAAGTGGGTCACATGTGAAAGTAATGGGGGCTGTGAAACAGGACAGAGCAACCCCATAAATAATAGAGAAGGGAAAGCAAGGCGGTGTTAGCCGCAGCGGCCATATTCCTTTGTCTGTAATCACATTTGTAGGCCCAGCTTTGTCAGGCAAATCCGTCGAGGTTTTGTGTCTAATGGTGTCTTTCCATCAAGGCGTAAGTCTGATTCACGACTCTGGAGTGACAGCCCATTGTCTCCTCCCTGAACCCAGAATCCTCAGGGTTTTCTCAAGCTGTCAGCGTGTGTATCCACGGGCTCATTAAGCTGATGACGGGATGGAGATTTTGTGGGGAGAAGAGCAGGCATGGCTGAATGCAAACAGCTCAAAGCTCTCCATCAATCTAATTGTGTGAGAGACTGTGCTGCTGATATCACCAAGGAGATATCACGGAGAGCAGCGCTCAAATGTGTTAATTGAGTTGACTCTCGATTTCCAAATCCACGGGCAGGATTTTAGTTTTGCCTCATCTAAGGAACAGTGCTGTACATTTCCACATCCATTCGATCTACAGTAACAATCATAAAAACTACAGTACACAAGTATTTTGCACAGTAAGCTAATTCCTCCATATCTCAGAACATCTGATCAAGACCAGAACTGCCTGAGGTTACGGAGCAGCAGATATTCAGTATCAAACTGCATGGTTAACGTTCCTCTCTCCGGAATCCATTTTCCTTCCTGTGACTGAAGCTCTGACATTTAACTGTAATGGCTTGGAAGAACATGAACCACAGCTATATTTTCAGGAAACAGCGCTGCTTCTCTTTGAGATGACTGACAATAAGTTAGCCATGTGCCAAGAGCTTCTGAAGAAAGTCTCTTACCTGACGTGATGTGAAACATCAAATATTCAAGAGAGCAAAATTCACCTGCCTTTGCAAGAGCAGCGCACCCCACCACTGAAAATCGTTGGCTCTGGACAGGTGCAAAGCCCTAGTTCCAACCTAATCTCGGTTAACCAAGAACTAAAATCTCACATAATTTGGTTATGTTTATGTAGTCTGTCCACGAAAGATTAGTTCCAACCAAACAACCAATACTCTGAATGTTTAAGGGGGCACAACCTTTTGGCACTATCATATGGTTTCTCGCAATCTCTTCAACGGGAATTTTAGATTGCTGCTTTGACCTTAGTGCTTGAGATTTTACACATCGACAAGAAGTCAGGCTGCGAACCGGCTGTAAAGGCTTGACACCATAGGAGCGTAATGTAGTTCAAGATTCTGACCAGATGGAGCCACGAGAACCATCCCTTCATCTCCCCCCCCCCCCCCCCCTCCCCCGGTGTTCCTCCCTCTGTGTTCTACCTAATGAAGCACTTTGCTGGAGCATGTGGGTGTCTTTAAGTGAGTCTCACCCGCCTCAGGCCCAATCTGGATGCTCATAACACTGGCAGACACTCTACACACTGCATATTTCCCTCTCTTACAGAGAGCAGAGCGATGGCTTCAGACGCCGTCCACCCTAGCACCGACACTACCACTCTGATGATGTGAAATCAATATGAACATTAGTGCCCTAATCACTGCTAATGTTCTTTATGATCGTTACCCATTTACTCATTAATTACAAGACATTTCTTTGATATTCATATTCACATGAATATCATTATTCACATGACTATCATTATGGTAATGGGTGATATTTTGCCTGACAACAAGCTCTATATTTGGTAGGTGGAGCATGCTTCAATTCTAGACTAGTTATCTCCTATGAAGATCCTCAGCCTGATGCTGATATGTGTTTAAGCTCTGTTGCAGAAGACGTCACAGAGTAATGAGGGACTGTCTCTGTACTGCAGCATAGAGGCCAAGAGCTGGAGTGGTGGTGTTGGGATGGTGCAGTGTGGCTGGAATATAGAAGCGCTTAATTCCAATTAGACTAAATTTGATTATTGTGCCCTGGCTGAGAATCCCAAAGCAATTTGTCTCCTTAAGCATTGAATCCATTTTAGGGGATCTTTGTTGCCATGGAGTAGGTTAGTTAATGAAGTGCTCACTGTTAGAGGTGTGTCAGTCGTCTATGACTGACAGGTTGTTTATCAGTATTGAGTGGGTCACAAAAGCAGCTATTTTAAATGCACAGCTTATATTAACGTGCACCAAGTCACAGTCATCTCTCCTATACCAAAGGCAGGGATTTGTGTCTTAAACTTTGCCAATAGAGTGAGGTGACAAAGTTCTTCAGTTCAGGAATGCCCCAAAAAATTAGGCAGTCTGTTGTGAAATGATGCAGGTACTTGGTTTTTACACTTTGAACAGGAATGCAATGAAAGCTGAAGAGATTAATTTCACATGATATTCATACAAATTTGTCATTATATTGAACCAGCCCAGTTATAACATTATAATAAGCAATGTTGCAAAACAAAATCTTTTTTTTTTAAAGATCTGTGGCACAACCTCAATGTTGAATAATATTGCAAAATGGGATCCAACTTGGTACAACTTCATGGGATATGATAATACGAAGTTGACCCGTAGAGTGGACTTTTAAAAGAGATGATGAGCTACAATAATTTACATGCAACTTAAATTACGTGTAAAGCATTTGAACAAATAGGTAAATAGCCTTACCTTGCGTAACTTTCACTCGCAGTTGGAATGTAGAACAAGCGCACAGAAAGATATGGTTCAAGGACTCAGGTTGAAAAAGTTATGAACTCTTCAATCAGATTTGACTGTATTTTCCATCTCTACGATGTGTAACGTTTGGTATGAAAACTGCTGGGAAGTTAGTAAGAAAACACGAATTCGTTTGTGGGAGTGACCACAAAGTTCAGTGAGACGTAATAGGAGGCTAGAGTAGCCCACTCCATAATGAACACTTCGGCGCGCCTCTCGTTCAGGGAAGGTACCAGGGAAGAAAAATAGCATGCTCCAGAAGAATGCTCGAGACCGTTAACTACCGCAGTAGTCTTAGCGTTTTATTTTCTAAAAACAGTTTTAGAATATGTCTTGCTGCCAGGATAGGTAGCGGGGGAAAAAAAGTGAAACGTTAACTTGAGGTCGGCTGTTCTTGGTTATCTCATCAGTTTTCATGGGGGTCGGTTAAGTTAAGATAACAAGGTGCAGCCTATGGCCAGATACCAGATACCGTATGGGCCATATGCCACACAGTAGACATGTTAGGGACCCTTCCATGGTATGTGCTCTATTGTAAACGTCATTGTCACATGTCTGGAAAAGGCCTCAATATGTATAAGCATACCTATACATTTAAAAAATATATTTAAACCATTGAAAACCCATTGATTATTACTTGATAATTCAGGAGAGGGAAGCCATTTAATCCACTAATAGTGTCTGCTTGGCTGACTGCATGGTCTATCACCAAGGCAGAGTGGAGTCATTATGGGAGTGCTCCTTTGATAGTGTACACATGAGACAGTGATTAATAATCAGCTCTGTAGGAGGTGCACTTCTTGTCATTATAATGAGCTTGTGTCCCCAGCCAAATTTGACAAATGGGATATTTTCTGCATGCAGGTTTTCTACCTGTCATTTGGGATGCCAGCCTGCTCCAACCTGAGTAACCTTGCAGCGTCATCCATTAAAATGAGCCCTGTGCTACCTACATTTCCATCTCATTAACACCCTAAACCTCAGTGTACTCTGCCTCGGGACCCCATCTGGTGTGTTCACAATAACATGCATCATTTCCCCCATGCCTGAAGGCTTTTCTGGGTCTTTCTTACATGAACAAGAAGCTCCATCAGAACCTGTAAAAATAACTGAAGCGCGTAAAACAAAACAGCATCAAAACATCTCACCTAGTCCCTGTCGCTTGCATGGCCAGCCCACTCATTGTATCCATTCCGTCCATATTTATTACACAAACCCGAAGCAGCCCAGCACAAAGTATAGACTACAGTACAGCTCCAGCACTGCGGGAGCGCAAGCAGGGAGACCACTCAGCAGACATTTGCATAAGGTTAAGAGAGGTCAGTCAGGCATTTGCGAGGCTGACTGAACATTGTGTCGCACATTTTGTCGCTCTGAGCACCCTCTCCTCTCACATCTGTGTTACCTAACTGCTCATTTGGTTAGGGTTAACGCTAACTGATCATTTGGTTAGGGTTAACGCTAACTGATCATTTGGTAAGGGTTAACGCTAACTGATCATTTGGTTAGGGTTAACGCTAACTGATCATTTGGTAAGGGTTAACTCTAACTGATCATTTGGTTAGGGTTAGGGTTAACGCTAACTGGTCATTTGGTTAGGGTTAGGGTTAACGCTAACTGATCATTTGGTAAGGTTTAGGGTTAATGCTAACTGATCATTGGGTTAGGGTTAACTCTAACTGATCATTTGGTTAGGGTTAGGGTTAACGCTAACTGATCATTTGGTAAGGGTTAGAGTTAACGCTAACTGATCATTTGGTAAGGTTTAGGGTTAATGCTAACTGATCATTGGGTTAGGGTTAACTCTAACTGATCATTTGGTTAGGGTTACTGTTAACGCTAACTGATCATTTGGTTAGGGTTAACTCTAACTGATCATTTGGTTAGGGTTAGGGTTAACGCTAACTGATCATTTGGTTAGGGTTAACTCTAACTGATCATTTGGTTAGGGTTACTGTTAACGCTAACTGGTCATTGGGTTAGGGTTGGGGTTAACGCTAACTGGTCATTGGGTTAGGGTTACTGTTAACGCTAACTGGTCATTGGGTTAGGGTTAGGGTTAACTCTAACTGATCATTTGGTTAGGGTTACTGTTAACGCTAACTGCTCATTGGGTTAGGGTTAACTCTAACTGATCATTTGGTTAGGGTTACTGTTAACGCTAACTGCTCATTGGGTTAGGGTTAACTCTAACTGGTCAATTCGTTAGGGTTAACTCTAACTGAACATTGTTTTGTTTCTCAGTGAGTCGAGCAAGGCAGACCAAGGCCAAGAGTATGAGGCTGTTTAGACAGCAGACCAAGCAGAGGAATGTACAGATGTAGGATTTTCATTTAACCTATATTGTCACAGCAAAATAATCATGCAGCAACAGGATTTGAACGTTCATTCCATAATGTTGCTTGATCGGTGGTCAGGCTATTAGCTGGACAAAAGTAGGCTACATGAAAAGTGCATTACTGTTAATATACCGTGTGTATTGTGTGTTTTCAGTGAATTTATATAAATCACAAAGCTTATCTGCATTTTCTGCGGTCAGGAAGATTCTCACCAACAAAAGACTGATCATATTAAGATCCTACATCTGTTGTCTATTGTTGTGTGTCTGATTAATGAGTTGCCCCTATGCACCACAGCTGGAGCCTTGGCTTGGCATTGTATGTGTGCACATATGTGTATATGCGTAGGCATGCACATGTGTCCTATTTTCCAGTATTTCTGCAGACTGATTTGCCTGAGTGGAGGGTGTCCATGTAGGAAATGTGTTATGCCATTACATTGTTAAAGGAAATATGCAGTCATTTCTGCAATTAAATCCAAACCTCTGGATTTGTACTGCTATTTGTTCAGTTCTCTGACTGCCCATCAGACTGACAGCCCAATACTGCAGGATCATCACATTCTTTATATTGCATGGATGCCCATCAAATGTCAGACTCTCACAAAATCAATCACGTAAATAATTCAAACTGGTCAGTATGCAGGTGTTACAGGCAGTACAACCGGACCGGAGGTGCTTACGTATTCACATACATGTACAGCATATATGAATATTAGTTTGGTGTATGTTCGTGCAAAGTGCATGTGTAAATGTATGTGTACATCCCATAAAGTCCACCCATGTTGGGTTTGTCTTTTTGTGTCTCGGTGTGCAGTGTAGAGACATGGTTAACACATCCACATCTCCCACAGTGAGAATACCCGGCCCCCTCCACCTCCCTCTCTCCTTACCGCCCTCTATCCCTCCCTCTTCTCCCCATTCCTCCTCTGTCTGTATTGATCAGTCAGTAAGGCAGCTCAGTTATGTTCTCACCGGGCAGGGCAGGGGAGGGAAGGGGAGTAGAGGAGACCCATGGGACAGACATCCAATGTGCTGTAACCCTAACGGCCTAATAATGGGCAGATTCCTCATTTCCACAATGCCGTAGCCATATCTCATCCCCACTCTGACAATCCCATCGAGCCAGAACAGCAATGCATGCTCAGCGCCTGAGTGGTAGTGAGGGGAGAGCTGGGCCTGTGTCTGGTGCTAGGGCTAGGGCTAGGGCTAGGTCTAGGTGAGTGAGCCAAACACATAGAAATATAACAACAGAACAAAACATAGAAAAACAACATAGAATGCCCACCCCAACTCACGCCCTGACCAACTAAAATAAAGACATAAAAAAGGAACTAAGGTCAGAACGTGACACTAGGGCTATAGAGCTGGGCAACTATCCTTTTAGTACAGCCCTAACCTCCACATAATAGTCCCCATTTATATTTGACCATTAACTGACTTACTATGGCTATGATTAAATCAAATTTTATTTTATTTATCACATGCTTACAAGCCCTTCCTAACGAGTTTAAAAACAATCATAAAAAGAAAAAATGTTAACACAATTATGATAATTGTTTGTATACAGGCCATGCACAACTACAAATAGTATAAACAGTCTTGCATTGCTTTATGCTTGCCTAGAGGGGTTACCCCCAGTGGCTGTGTTGATTTATGCTGTAGGTACATATTTATATACTGTATGTGTATAGGTCAGATACTATACAGAGAGCACTGTGTGTTAGCTAATGTGGCTAATGCCTATCAGCCTCCCAGTGGTAATGCTATATTAATGAAGGTGAGTGAGTCATTGTGGAGTTACCCGTGGTTGACCTGCTGATTCATTTAACACCTCAGGGTGGAATGGGGAGCACTTAGAGGTCCTCTGCTCATATAAACACTCCCACTAAAACTCAAGAGCTTTTCTGGCCACAAGGCATTTGGGCTCCTGAGTGGTGCGGTGGTCTAAGACACTGCATCTCAGTGCCAGAGGCATCATTACAGACTCTGGTTCGATTCCAGGCTGTATCACAACCAGCCATGATTGGGAGGTCCATAGGGTGATGCACAATTGGCCCAGCGTTGTTTGCCCTTGGGTAGGCTGCCATTGTAAATAAGAATTTGTTCTTATCTGACTTGCCTAGTTAAATAAAGGTTAAATAAAAGATGCTCCTCACTACTGTCCAATCAATGTTTCAAAGTGCTAATGAGCATGTGTGAGAAGCTGGGGTTTTGAGACGAGACAGAATTGGGTGGGCATAATGAGCATGTGTGAGAAGCTGGGGTTTTGAGACTAGACAGAATTGGGTGGGCATAATGAGCATGTGTGAGAAGCTGGGGTTTTGAGACTAGACAGAATTGGGTGGGCATAATGAGCATGTGTGAGAAGCTGGGGTTTTGAGACTAGACAGAATTGGGTGGGCATAATGAGCATGTGTGAGAAGCTGGGGTTTTGAGACGAGACAGAATTGGGTGGGCATAATGAGCATGTGTGAGAAGCTGGGGTTTTGAGACGAGACAGAATTGGGTGGGCATAATGAGCATGTGTGAGAAGCTGGGGTTTTGAGACTAGACAGAATTGGGTGGGCATAATGAGCATGTGTGAGAAGCTGGGGTTTTGAGACTAGACAGAATTGGGTGGGCATAATGAGCATGTGTGAGAAGCTGGGGTTTTGAGACGAGACAGAATTGGGTGGGCATAATGAGCATGTGTGAGAAGCTGGGGTTTTGAGACTAGACAGAATTGGGTGGGCATAATGAGCATGTGTGAGAAGCTGGGGTTTTGAGACTAGACAGAATTGGGTGGGCATAATGAGCATGTGTGAGAAGCTGGGGTTTTGAGACTAGACAGAATTGGGTGGGCATAATGAGCATGTGTGAGAAGCTGGGGTTTTGAGACTAGACAGAATGGGGTCTATTAAGAAGACGTGTACTATGATTCCGATGTGAGCTGACTGCGGCTGCATTAAAACCCCGCTGGCTACCGAATGAGGACGTTCTTCATGCAGTGAAACTGTGAGCCCCAGATCTTTGCAGTGTGATCACATAGCAAAGTTTGACGAGTACTTTCATCAATAGCCTGAGCCCACAGTCCCTTCCCCTGGAATGTTACACACACATTAATAATAGGCCAGACTGCCCCCATCAAGAATATCAGAGCGTGGCATTGATATTGTTAATGTGATAAGCCTTGGCATGCACATGTATGTCGGGCGGCAGCGTAGCCTAGTGGTTAGAGTGTTGGTCAAGTAACCAGAAAGGTTGCAAGATCGAATCCTCGAGCTGACAAGGTACAAACCTGTCGTTCTGCCCCTGAACAAGGCAGTTCACTGTTCCTAGGCCGTCATTGAAAATAAGAATTTGTTCTTAACTTGTGATCACACTGCAAAGATCTGGCGCTCTGGGGCTTGCCTAGTTAAATAAAGGTACGTTTAAAAGAAAATTGTCGACCCCCTTCAATTTAAGGGCTTTATTGGCATGAGAAACATACGTTAGTATTGCAGAAGCAGATAATACACCAAAATGAAATAAACAATAAAAATTTACAGTAAACATTACACGCACAAGAGTTCCAAAAGAAGAAGAATAAAGACACTACAAATGTCATTATGTGCAAATAGTTCAAGTACAAAAGGGAGAATAAATAAACATAAATACAAAAATAAATATGGGTTGTATTTACAATGGTGTTTGTTCTTCACTGGTTCTTCACTGGTTGCCCTTTTCATGTGGCAACAGGTCACAAATATTTCTGCTGTGTGGTATTTCACACAATAGATATGGTAGTTTATCAAAATGTGGTTTGTTTTCGAATTCTTTGTGGATCTGTGTAATCTGAGGGAAATATGTGTCTCTAATATGGTCATACATTTGGCAGAAGGTTAGGAAGTGCAGCTTAGTTTCCACCTCATTTTGTGGGCAGTGTGCACATAGCCTGTCTTCTCTTGAGAGCCAGGTCTGCCTACGGCGGCCTTTCTCAATAGCAAGGCTATGCTCACTGAGTCTGTACATAGTCAAAGCTTTCCTTAATTTTGGGCCAGTCACAGTGGTCAGGTATTCTGCCACTGTGTACTCTCTGTTTAGGGCCAAATAGCATTCCAGTTTGCGCAGTGTTTTTTACTTCTTTCCAATGTGTCAAGTAATTATCTTTTTGTTTTCTCATGATTTGGTTGGGTCTAATTGTGTTGCTCTCTCTCTCTCTCTCTCTCTCTCTCTCTCTCTCTCTCTCTCTCTCTCTCTCTCTCTCTCTCTCTCTCTCTCTCTCTCTCACTCTCTCACTCTCTCACTCTCACTCTCTACACACACTCTGATTCTCCCTTCCACTATAACAGTTCCCCTCTGGCTGGTGACCCTGTCCTGTTTAACAGTGGCAACCGGGCAGCCAGCCCCTATCTCTTATCAGTCCTGACCTGGAGTATTAAACCCGCACCAGCACTAGATCAATAGCCATGTATTCATTGGATTGTGTGCCCTGAGGCAGGCAGGCTGCAGCCCGACACAGAGGCACACCTGAGCTCCCCCCCTCCATCCCTCTCTCTCTCACACACACACGACTCTGTTTGGGTTTTACATCCCCTCCCTCCCTCCATCCCTCTCTCTCTCTCACACACACACCACTCTGTTTGGGTTTTACATCCCCTCCCTCCCTCCATCCCTCTCTCTCACACACACACCACTCTGTTTGGGGTTTACATCCCCTCCCTCCCTCCATCCCTCCCTCTCTCTCTCTCTCACACACACCACTCTGTTTGTGTTTTACATCCCCTCCCTCCCTCCATCCCTCTCTCTCTCTCTCACACACACCACTCTGTTTGGGTTTTACATCCCCTCCCTCCCTCCATCCCTCCCTCTCTCTCACACACACACCACTCTGTTTGGGTTTTACATCCCCTCCCTCCCTCCATCCCTCTCTCTCTCTCTCTCTCTCTCTCTCACACACACCACTCTGTTTGGGTTTTACATCCCCTCCCTCCCTCCATCCCTCCCTCTCTCTCTCTCACACACACACCACTCTGTTTGGGTTTTACATCCCCTCCCTCCCTCCACCCCTCCCTCTCTCTCACACACACACCACTCTGTTTGGGGTTTTACATCCCCTCCCTCCCTCCATCCCTCCCTCTCTCTCACACACACACCACTCTGTTTGGGTTTTACATCCCCTCCCTCCCTCCATCCCTCCCTCTCTCTCACACACACACCACTCTGTTTGGGGTTTTACATCCCCTCCCTCCCTCCATCCCCTCTCTCTCTCACACACACACCACTCTGTTTGGGTTTTACATCCCCTCCCTCCCTCCATCAATCTCCCTCTCACACACACACCACTCTGTTTGGATTTTACATCCCCCCCTCCCTCCCTCCATCCCGCTCTCTCTCTCACACACACACCACTCTGTTTGGGTTTTACATCCCCTCCCTCCCTCCCTCCATCCCTCTCTCTCTCACACACACACCACTCTGTTTGGGTTTTACATCCCCTCCCTCCCTCCCTCCATCCCTCCATCCCTCTCTCTCTCACACACACACCACTCTGTTTGGGTTTTACATCCCCTCCCTCCCTCCATCCCTCCCTCTCTCTCACACACACCACTCTGTTTGGGTTTTACATCCCCTCCCTCCCTCCATCCCTCCCTCTCTCACACACACACACCACTCTGTTTGGGTTTTACATCCCCTCCCTCCATCCCTCCCTCTCTCTCACACACACACCACTCTGTTTGGGTTTTACATCCCCTCCCTCCCTCCATCCCTCCCCTCTCTCACACACACACACACACACACCACTCTGTTTGGGTTTTACATCCCCTCCCTCCCTCCATCCCTCTCTCTCTCTCTCACACACACCACTCTGTTTGGGTTTTACATCCCCTCCCTCATTCACTGCGAGAGAGAGGGAGGACAGAGAGAGAGAGGGATGGAAGGAAACACGTTTTGAATACAAATGAGCTTCTCTCTAGTGGCACAGATACCACACATCCCCTCTCTCTCTCTTACTCACACACGAATACACAATCTTCCACACACGCTGCCTCTCGGTCTGTATTGGAAGACAGCACATGCAGTAATTCCCGCCACTTAATTGATTAACCCAGGCTGCTTATTTGAAGTGGCTAATTAGAGGGGGAGTGTGTCGAGTGTGTGAGGAGGGCTGGGGAGTCGCTGGCGTGCTTTATCTCCGTGCGCGCGTGTGTGAGTGTCTGTCTGAGGAGCTCCGGTACCACACTTCACTCTGGAGCAGGAGGAGGAGAGAAGAAGAAGAGAAGAGATAGAGAGGCAGCTGGGTGGGGAGATTTTCACAGCACTCTCCCTCATCTGACATGGCCTCCGCGTAGGAATCTTGTGCCACTGCAACAGAGGAGCTAGGCAGCAGCGAGGTGTCTAAGGTAAGAGGGAGGGGGTGATGGGTTTTCCTCTCCTCTGTCTGCATGGGTTGCAGTATGAGGAGCATTAGCATGTTAGCATTGCGTTGTATGTCAATGGTTCAGATTGTGGTCTGATGCAGAGAGGCAAATGAGAGTGTTTTGGTGTTTATGTGGAGGTGAGGAGTGTTTCACCGTGGTATTCCCCAAAGGGAAGCTCTAATAACCTAGCGTTCTGAAATCCTATTAGCCCCCCCCGCCCTACCTACACCCTCCACCGCCCTATTAATAGCATGAAGTGGAATTGTCTCTCTGGCAGTGGGGTAGTATATGTTTTTACTACCGCATGTAAGTGAAGGAGTAAGTGTGTGTGTGTGTGTGTGTGTGTGTGTGTGTGTGTGTGTGTGTGTGTGTGTGTGTGTGTGTGTGTGTGTGTGTGTGTGTGTGTGTGTGTGTGTGTGTGTGTGTGTGTGTGGTGTGTGTTTATGCATTCTGCACACTGATATCTGCAGATTCAGCATGTGATCTGGTTTGAGTGGAACATGTCTGTCAAGAGCAAGGCACACACACTCAACATACTACCATCCTGCATGCTTACTACACACACCTTGGAAATGCACCAAGACAACAGTACAGTGATTAAAGGGACTTGGACTGATCTCTTTGAACGTGATTGGTTATAGGAGAGTATTCAGCAGCACAGGATAGCCACACACAGGGTGAAAGAAAGAAGCAGACAGTGCCATGTAAATGCTGCATTGGACTGTACGAACACATTGAATATACTACCTTGTACCTCTCTGAGTAGTACTGTGTCAGGGGGATGGCTACATTCAAGGATGAAAGGATCAACCAGACTGCCATATACAGTGCCCTTCACAAAGTATTCCCACCCCTTGACTTTTTCTACATTTTGTTATGTGACAGTCTGAATTTAAAATTGATTTATTTTATTTTATTGTCACTGGCCTACACACAATACCCCAAAATGTCGAAGTGTAAATATGTTTTAAAAATTTATTAAAAATGAAAAGCTGAAATGTCTTGAGTCAATAAGTATTCAACCCCTATGTTATGGCAAGCCTAAATAAGTTAGTGTATACATTTGGGAGGTTTTCCAATGCCTCACAAAGAAGGGCACCCATTGGTAGATGGGTAAACAAACAGCAGACATTGAATATCCCTTTGTGCATGGTGAAGTTATTAATTACACTTTGGATGGTGTATCAATACACCCAGTCACTACAAAGATACAGGCAACCTTCCTAACTCAGTAGCTGGAGAGGAGGGAAACGATTCAGGGATTTCACCATGAGGCCAAAGGTGACTTTGAAACAGTTACAGAGTTTAAAGGCTATGATAGGAGAAAACTGAGGATGGATCAACAAGATTGTAGCTACTCCAAAATACTATCCTAAATGACAGAGTGAAAAGAAGGAAGCCTGTACAGAGTAAAAATATTCCAAAACATGCATTCTGTTTGCAATAAGGTACTAAAGTAAAACTGCAAAATTAAAAACATTATCGTGAGAATACAAAGCGTTATGCTTGGGGCAAATTCAACACAACAGATCACTTCACTTCATATTTTCAAGCATGGTGGTGGCTGCATCATGTTATGGGTATGCTTGTCATCGGCAAGACCTAGGGAGTTTTTTAGGATAAAAAGTAATGGAATAGATCCTAAAGGAAAACCTAGTTCCGTCTACTGAGAGACTGTTGAGAAATTCCCCTTTCAGCTGGACAATAACCTAAAACACAAGGCCAAATATACACCGGAGTTGCTTACCAAGATGGCATTGAATGTTCCTGAACGGCCTAGTTACAGTTTTGACTTAAATAGGCTTCAAAGTCTATGACAAGACTTGAAAAGGGCTGTCTAGCAATGAACAACAACCAACTTGACAGAGCTTGAAGAATTTTAAAAAGAGTAATGTGCAGATATTGTACAATCTAGGTATGCAAAGCCCTTAGACTTACCCAGAAAGCCTCACAGCTATAATCGCTGCTAAAAGGTGATTCTAACATGTATTGACTCAGGGGTTTGAATATAGATGTAAATGAGATATTTCATTTTCAGTAAATTTGCTCAAATGTTTTCACTTTGTCATTATGAGGTATTGTGTGTAGATCGGTAAAAAAAAATTATTGAATCCATTTTGAATTCAGGCTGTAACACAACAAAATGTGGAATAAGTCAAGGGGCATGAATACTTTCTGAAGGCACTGTACATTGTACTTTGCTCTTTTATGTTCATATAGAATATTGCAATATACATCTGTGCAGATGAAATATATCTCTGCGCAGTTCTAGTATCTCTCAGTATGTGGTACAAATAGCTGGACGTGAAGGCAGCCGTGATACAGATTGTAGTGTCCAATTAGCCTTTGTGTCCCCGGGCGGTGTGTGTCTCTACATGTGCCTGTGTGTGTGTGTCGCACGCGTGCGTGTTCGTGTGTGTGTCTGAGGGAGGAGAGTGGACATATCCTGGGCTCCTCTCCTAAGACTGTGGATTCAGACCAGCAGGATATTGTATAGTTCTCCTCCTCCTCCTCCTCTGTGTCAGCTAACTAGTCACTTTATTCATATTAACAACCTCATCCTCTTTCATTCCCTTCACATGTCCTTTCCTCCTAACCCCCATCTCTCATTCCAGTGTTCATTCTACTGTTTTCCAACAACAGTTTTGCCTCCTCCCTCTCTCTTTCCCTGGTATTTTCCTCTCTTCCCTCAATTTCTCCCTCTTTTGTGTGTGTGTCTGTGGGCTGCAGTGTCTCAGTGACGACAGGCTGGCTGGGCTCTCTGATGGATGGCAAGCCAATAAGATCAGGACTCCTGTCACCCTGCCTCCCTAATCAGATCAAATCCAGCTGTACTCACGCACACGCAAACACATACACACACATACACACACATACACACACACACACACACACACACACACACACACACACACACACACACACACACACACACACACACACACACACACACACACACACACACACACACACACACACACACACACACACACACACACACACACACACACACACACACACACACACGCATGCGCAGGCAGGCATATGCTAACAAACAACACTCTCTCTCTCCTATCTCTGGGTAAATTGCCCCTGGTGTCCTACTTTTATCTTCCTCAACAAATCTCCCTCTCCTCCCTCTCCTCCCTCTCCCTGCCCACCCATAAGGTTTCTACAAAATACTACATCTTGTCTATTCGGTATGTAGCACATATGGACACAAAGGTTTTCTCTTTGACAGACACTGTCCCATCTCGAAACAGCAACACCTGTGTTCTGACCTGCTCCCATCCCTCCTCCTGACATCCTGATCTTAGGGACGTTAGATACCCGGCCGTCCACTCAGGCTGCATTACACTTCCCATCTGTTGCTGGGATCAGTAGAGCAGGATCACCAAAATATCCTGGATGATTTTCCCTTACCTGGGGCCTCAGCTTGTTCACGGTCACAGCTACAAGATGTTTCCTGGCCGGCCACTCAGAGAGAGAGAGAGAGCGCTTTCTAAAAGCAGCCCCGCTTTGCGTTGTTCTCTCTGCAGCTAAGAGCCCAGTCTCATTCCTTATTCATCCTCACAGCCTATTCTCTGACATCCTGCCTGACTGACTGTCAGTGTGGGGGGAAAAGGGAAAGCTTTCCAGCACACAACACTAATTTCCCCAGAATAGAGGCCAATCTGACAACGCCCAGGAAATGAGAACTCTCACAGACCAGATCCAAGCTATAGGATCTCTTCAGGATGAGTTCTGGTCCACTTCAGAGGTTGGATGGCCGTAAGAAGGGCCCTGAGTTTCACCTGACCACCTGACTAGCAATAGCCTATGACTAGGGCCTGAAGTTTTTAGTAAAACCTAAATTCCGAGCTCAGGAGACTGTTCACTGACTGGGCACAATGTCCAGTTTGCATTGTTCCTATCTGTCCCTTAGCCTTGCCTTGAACCGATAAGGCTAGCGTGTTGTATTCTTCCGCTCAAGCTAATTCTGCTGGGGATATTTTATTTCACCTTTATTTAACTAGGCAAGTCAGTTAAGAACAAATTCTTATTCTACCAAAAGGCAAAAGGCCTCCTGCGGGGACAGGGATTGTGATTAAATATAGGACAAAACACAAATAAAGACAACACAACACTACATAAAGAGAGACCTAAGACAACAACATAGCAAGGCAGCAACACATTACAACACACCATTGTAGCAACACAACATGACAAGAACATGGTAGCAGCCCAAAACATGGTACAAACATTACTGGGCACAGACAACAGCACAAAGGGCAAGAAGGTAGAGACAACAATACATCACGCAAAGCAGCCACAACTGTCAGTAAGAGTGTCCAAGATTGAGTCTTTGAATGAAGAGATTGAGATAAAACTGTCCAGTTTGAGTGTTTGTTGCAGCTCTTTCCAGTCGCTAGCTGCAGCAAACTGAAAAGAGGAGCTACCCAGGGATGTGTGTGCGTTGGGAACATTTAACAGAATGTGACTGGCAAAACGGGTGTTATATGTGGAGGATGAGGGTTGCAGTAGATATCTCAGATAGGGGGGAGTTAGGTCTAAGAGGGTTTTATGAATAAGCATCAACCAGTGGGTCTTGCGACGGGTATACAGACATGACCAGTTTACAGAGGAGTATAGAGTGCAGTGATGTGTCCTATAAGGAGCATTGGTGGCAAATCTGATGGCTGAATGGTAAAGAACATCTAGCCGCTCCAGAGCACCTTTACCTGCCGTGTAAAGCGTGTAGACATGACATTGAAAAAGACATGCAGACAGAGAGTTGTGCCTTGGTTGGAATATAATCTAATTCAGTATAGATGTGAACATAAATGTGATTATGCAAATGTCAAGAGCATATTTCTAATCTAAGACTACTTTGTAGCATGCATCATTAAGATATGCTATTTCCATGTTGTGTATTGGCTGGATTTATGTTTATTCTAGCTCATAAAGTTTCCATTCATTATAGTGGCATTCAGTGTTAGACACAATCTGTATTTTCATTTCAGCACTGACTCATCAGGACTGAGGGAAAGGCTCATTACAGCACACTGATAGGCTTATTTGATACTATTTAGTTGTTTCTTTGTGTGTGTCGGGGAGAGTGGGAAGGAGTGTGTGGGTGGGGGGTGGGGGGGGGTTCTTTGCACTTTGTCTCATGGCCACAGAGGTAACATGTAAACAAAATTGTTATTCTGTATAAGAACATCAAGACCCATTGTTCCATCCAACGCTACATTCTTGTCATAGGATAAAACTTAATGTTATACTTTGAACTTGGCCTCAAGCTGCCTTTAGATCAAGACAACTCTTACTGACCTGGAACGCTCTTTCCTTCACAGGTGTGAGGAGAGAGAGAGTGCTGGAGAGAGGACAGGAGAGAAAGAACGAGAGAAGGCAGGAGAGAGAGAACGAGAGAATGATGGCGGCGGAGGAGGAGAAGCCGGGTTTGAAGAGCAGCAGCTCCATCGTTCCCTGCTTCTTGTTTGTTGAGGTGAGTTGCCATGTCTTTCTTTTCCTGATTGGCTAAAATGACACTACTGGGAAGAGCTGATGAAATACCCTCCAGTAGGGCCTCTTCATGCTGGTTGATGATATCTCTTTATGGGGAATTTCCATATCCCTTAACCTTCCCCATATTCAGTTTCTCACCCCCCTCCGCTCCTCTCAGAGCTCAATGAGCTCCATTCATTCTACTACTTGACCTCAATTGGCTGTTGTCTGCTGTCCAGCCACCAGGGAACACTTTCTCATCTTTAGCTTCAGTGGAAAATGTTATAAATATTGTCAGCTCAACACACATCCACCACACTGCCACGGTCTCTCTGCCATGGCTGAGACAGTAACGTGGACATGGTATAAAATAGTTGTTATAGTATGTAATCTGTTCAGATGGCGCTTCCCGTCTTCACACTGCTACAATATGTGATCTCTGCTTACTGTTTATATGAGTCTTTGCATCTGATCCATTGAAGTATTTAGTGATATCACAGCTAACTGTGTTTTGTATAGTTACTGGATGCTCTGCACACACTGTCAGGCACACACACACACACACACACACACACACACACACACACACACACACACACACACACACACACACACACACACACACACACACACACACACACACACACACACACACACACACACACACACACACACACACACACACACACACACACACACACACACACACACACACACACACACACACACACAGACAGACTCACATACAGACTACAGGCGCGCACACACAGGACAAGGTCTCTCCCGTAGGCGTGTCCCGTATTGCTGTGGGAGCTACATTACTCAGAGGGTATTGAAGGTCTCTATGCTGCTAGATTATGGTCCACAATAAAAGCACTCCCTTAGTCCACTGTGCCATCCCTCGCACATATTTAATGTGAGGTGGAATAGGTGATATTTGAGGTACAAGGTGTTCTGTGTCATGCGAAATATGGAGGTCTATATGTGAGGTGTGATGTATGACATGGAAGGTGAAACAAAAGAAGGAATGAAGTGCTATATTATATTGAATGTAAGACCTTGTGGTATTCAGTACAGTTGTAGTGATATGTGGGATTTGTGAAATCATAATGTGCAATATATGAGGTAGCAGTGAGTGAGTGCAGAAGATGTGACAGTGTGGTCTGACTGAGACCCAACCATTTTAGCTCCTCTGTCCCTCTCCCCTGACCCTCTCCCCGTCCCCCTCCCCTCCCCAGCGGTGTGTCACAGACAGACAGTGATTTAGACTGAGCCAGGACCTGCTCTTTTATTTAGACTCACACCTCATCAGCCCGTTTCCATGGAAACCAATCAGTTGGATTCATTTTCTCTCTGTCTCTCTCTCTTCTGCCTCCTTTCATCCACTACCTACCCTCTTATGCAGGCTATAGCCTCTCTCTCTCTCTCTCTCTCTCTCTCTCTCTCTCTCTCTCTCTCTCTCTCTCTCTCTCTCTCTCTCTCTCTCTCTCTCTCTCTCTCTCTCTCTCTGTCTCTCTCTCCCTCCCTCCCTGAAAGTCATAGATATTTGTTAGATATAGATATCTCCTTCCGTCTCTTCTATCTGAATGTGAATTTCAACATCAATAGCGCTTATACAGGTCAGTTTCTCTCAGCACTGGGTTGATACAAAAGATGCATGGAAATGGCATTGTCAGAACATAGACATGCTTTTAGGAAATAATCCACTGTGTGGATAAGTAATCAGGTGTAGCAGAGAACTCAGCTTTGGGGTTGTAAAGGCCACATTAACATAAACAGTTATCCAGACCAATGGAGGAGGAAATACAAGCCCCTCTGCTAGCTTTGGATGTACTGCTATTGGACAGCCGGTGTCATGTGATTGGGGTGTGTGGTGCATCATGTGACCTAATATTGATATGTCCTGTCCACACAGGACCATGTATGGGTTGTCACAGATTCCGTTTATGAAGTGTAGGAATGTGTTTTGTATAATGACTGCAGCTGTAATGTGGAAGCAGGAATAACCTAATAGTTGGAAACATCACCTTCAATGAACAAAAATAAATAGTAAAATAATATGCTCTACACACACTCTACTCTAACATTAAAAGCAACGATAACCTGTTTTACTCTCAATTTTTCAAATGTTTTATTTGGACTTGAAAATGACCCATTCTGTTATACATTATGTGCTTTAGCCTCTTATCGAACATGTCCCACTTTTCTCAGCCACTGTTATGGACTGAATGGTTATGAGTCAGAATCATTGTGATGTTGGAGATTTCCTTGACTGCAGGGGTGTTTGTCTTTGGCATGAGCAGTACTCATAATTGTGTTTGTGTGGGCATCATCTATCTCTCACCACATGCAGTGTGATGGACCATTCCCCTTGGCGTTTCATGCGAGGACTCTATACCCACCAGAGGGCACTGTTGATGTACTGTTAAGGCTTTCAGAGCTGCTTTTGGAAGCTCAGTAACACTGTTTCGTCGGGGTTTTGTGTGTCTAACCAGAGTCAATATGTCTTTATATTCTGCTAATGTTGAATTTAGCCAATGAAGCTCAGTTTTGTTGTGTTGGTTTATTCACAGCAAGGACAAGGAATGGTAATGGTGACAATTTACTGTAATGAAAATTCCACATTTGTCAATTTGAAAAGGAGTTGCCTTGATTTTCATAGAATTGTAATTAATGTTCAGAAGAACGCACACACACATACACACACACACACACAGCCTCATTAACACTTGAAATAGGTGAAAGAACATCTTTCCTTCTCTTTTGCTTCCTCCGTCTCTAAAAATAACCCCAGTGTGTGATGGTAGGTAACACTTGTGTAATCACACCTGTCGGAGAGAGTCTTTCAAGTGAAGTGCACAAAGAACACACACACACACACACACACACACACACACACACACACACACACACACACACACACACACACGTTTTTTTTAGAGTGCTGTTATCAGCTGGAGCGCTAAGACACAAAGAAAAAATGACTTTTCCTTTGGTTGCCATCTAGTAAATGTCCATTAAAGAGCTGCCCCTGCTTTATGTTTTGGCCTCTGAATCAAAGCAGGGGGAATGCACTCAGCACTCAGCCCTCAGCCAGCCAGCCAGCCCAGCTTGAGGTAGCTACAGCACAGTGTTTTCAGCAGCTCTGCACTGTGGAAGGGAAAGTAGTTGTTCAAGTTAAATAATGAGAGAAGCATGAATGACTGGTGAAAATACTTTGAGATTCGGAGGTCCCTATTTCAGAAGTATTTGGACAAATTCATTGTTTGTTTTGCTTTTGTTTCAGATTATGTTGTACCCAATATAAGTGTTTCATGGAAATAATTCTGAATAATGATGAGTGAGAAAGGTACAGAGGCATAAATATCATGCCCTCCAAAAACTATGTATTGTGGGTGTGGCCTTTGTGCTTCTGTAACTTTCTCACTCATCATTATTCATGATTCATTTATGATTATCTGTAATCATGATAGCATCCACATTAATGTAGAAGTGGTCGGAAAAACATATTTGATTCTTATTTAGAATAAAATTACTCCAAATTGGCACCATACATTATTTACCATTCATTTCTATTGGGCAAAAAAAATTCTGAAACCGAACCAAAACAAACAGCAAATACATCCGACAAGTTTGTAGTCACAAGCTTGATGTAATCATTGCTTGCTAGGAATTAAACGTCCTTTAAATGTTTCTACAACTTGATTGGAGTCCACCTGTGGTAAATTAAATTGATTGGACATGATTTGGAAAGGCATATACCTGTCTATATAAGGTCCCACAGTTGACAGTGCATGTCAGAGCAAAAACCAAGTCATGAGGTTGAAGGAATTGTCCGTGGAGCTCCGAGACAGGATTATGTCGAGGCACAGATCTGGGGAAGGGTATGTCTGCAGCATTGAAGGTCCCCAAGAACACAATGGTCTCCATTACTCTTAAATGGAAGAAGTTTGGAACCACCAAGACTATTCCTAGAGCTGGCCGCCCAGCCAAACTGAGCAATTGCGTGGAGAAGGGCCTTTGTCAGGGAGGTGACCAAGAACTCAATGGTCATTCTGACAGAGCTCCAGAGTTCCCCTGTGGAGATGGAAGAAACTTCCAGAAGGACAACCATCTCTGCAGCTCTCCACCAATCAGGCCTTGATGGTAGAGTGGCCGGACGGAAACCATTCTTCAGGAGAAGGCACATGACAGCCCACTTAGAGTTTGCCAAAAGGCACCTAAAGACTCTCAGAACATGAGAAACAAGATTCTCTGGTCTGTTGAAACCAAGATTGAACTCTTTGGCCTGAATGCCAAGTGTCACCTCTGGAGGAAACCTGGCACTATCCCTACGGTGAAGCATGGTGGTGGCAGCATCATGCTGTAGGGATGACTAGTCAGGATCGAGGGAAAGATGCAAAGTACAGAGAGATCCTTGATTAAAAACCTGCTCCAGAGCGAAGGTTCACCTTCTAACAGTACAACGACCCTAAGCACACAGCCAAGAGTGGCTTCGGGACAAGTCTCTGAATGTCCATGAGTGGCCCAGCCAGAGCCCGGACTTGAACCTGATCGAACATCTCTGGAGAGACCTGAAAATAGCTGTGCAACCTTACAGAGCTTGAGTGGATCTGCAGAGAAGAATGGGAGAAACTCCCCAAATACAGATGTGCCAAGCTTGTAGCATCATACCCAAGAAGACTCGAGGCTGTAATCACTGCCAAAGGTGCTTCAACAAAGTACTGAGTAAAGGGTCTGAATACTTATGCAAATGTCATATTTCAGTTTTTTATATTTAATTAATTCTAAAAACCTGTTTTTGCTTTGTCATTATGGGGTATTGTGTGTAGATTGATGAGGGGGGAAAACGATTTAATCAATTTTAGAATAAGGCTGTAACATAACAAAGTTTTTAAAAATTCAAGGGGTCTAAATATTTTCCGAATGCACTCTAAGTGAATTTGTCAAAAAACTTATGATGCCTTCACATTTTACCTTTATTTTACTAGGCAAGTCAGTTAAG
Source organism: Salvelinus alpinus (assembly GCF_045679555.1). Classification (NCBI taxonomy): domain Eukaryota; kingdom Metazoa; phylum Chordata; class Actinopteri; order Salmoniformes; family Salmonidae; genus Salvelinus; species Salvelinus alpinus. The sequence continues at coordinate 42,262,154 of NC_092086.1, forward strand.
AACAAATTATTTTTTACAATGACAGCCTACCCCGGCTACATTGTAGAATAATAGTGAAGACATCAAAACTATGAAATAACACATGGAATCATGTAGTAACCAAAAAAGTGTTAAACAAATAAAAATGTATTTTAGATTCTTCAAAGTAGCCACCCTTTGCTTTGATGACAGATTTGCACACTCTTGGCATTCTCTCAACCAGCTTCATGAGGTAGTCACCTGGAATGCTTTTCCAACAGTCTTGAAGGAGTTCCTACATATGCTGAGCACTTATTGGCTGCTTTTCCTTCACTCTGCGGTCAAACTCATCCCAAACCATCTCAATTGGGTTGAGGTCGGGTGATTGTGGAGGCTAGGTCGTCTGATGCAGCACTCCATCACTCTCCTTATTGGTCAAATAACCCTTACACAACCTGGAGGTGTGTTTTGGGTTATTGTCCTGTTGAAAAAACAAATGATAGACCCACTAAGCGCAAACCAGGTGGCATGGCGTATCGTTGCAGAATGCTGTGGTAGCCATGCTGGTTAGGTGTGCCTTTAATTCTAAATAAAGGTGACATCCTGTACTGTTGCCTTGTATTAAACATTTTATTTCAAATAAAAAATGCCAGAGTATAGAGCCAAATTAAACGTTTTAGCTTCACTGTCAAAATAAATATGAATAAATACATAGGGGAGTGTATATTAAAGGTGGATTTACATTTAGTAAAATATGTCTAGTGAGATCTATCAGATTAGCAACTTTTCTATTTACACAAGCCTTTGATGTGGTGTGACCAAAGCCACATTCCTGCTTCATGTGTGAGTGTAGCTATTAGCATACTGTTAATGTCATAGTATATGGACAAACAAAATGAGGATAGCAATTCAAACTATACAGGAGCTTCTCATCTAAACCATATTGCACATAGTGTTGCAGACTTGATTAATGCAATGATTCACAAATTTGGTTAACAAAACAAAAATGCTGCGTACTGGTATTAGGGTAATTAAGGTAATTCTTGCATGGACATGTGGTGTGGGAGAGCTGTTGTCTTTACACTGTACCACTCAGAGGGGGGTATGTGGTGTAGATTTCTTCCACATATCTTAAAGAGAGATTTAAATTGAGAGCATGTTGACAAGCTGCATCACCGCTTGGTATGGCAACTGCTTGGTATGCGACAGGCAAGGCGCAACAGAGGATAGTGTGTACAGCCCAGTACATCACTGGGGCCGGGCTCCCTGCCAACCAGGACGTCTATACCAGGCGGTTTCAGAGGAAGGCCCTAAATAATGTCAAAGACTCCAGTCACCCAAGTCATAGACTGTTCTCTCTGCTATCACATGGCTAGCAGTAGCGATGCACCAAGTCTGGAACCAACAGACCATGAACAGCTTCTACCCCCAAGCCATGAGACAACTAACTAGTTAGTCTGGCTAGCTATTTGGTTAACTATTTAACTATCTGCATCAACCCTTTTTTTGACTCATCTCATACACTGCTGCTACTTTTTTCTATCATCATATCACTTTATTACTAGTTATATGTACATATCTACCTCAATTACCTCGTATCCCTGCACATCGACTCAGTAATTCTACCTCGTATATATAGCCAAGTTATCGTTACTCATTGTGTATTTATTATTACTTTTATTATTACGTGTTCAACTTTTCTATTGTTTCTCTATTTTCTTTCTCTCTGCATGGTTGGGAATGACACGTAAGTAATCATTTCACTGTTAATCTGCACCTGTTGTTTACGAAGTAGGTGACGAATGAAATTGTATTTGATGATTTGAGTTGATTAGAATCTAGATCCATCTCTTTACACTACACTGAGTATCTCTCCTGGACCTAGTTTGTGTTATCAAAGAGGCTCTAAAGCATTCCTGATTGGAGCATTCTACCATTTTGCATTCAGGAAGTTTTTATTCATTTTTTTATTTCACCTTTATTTAACCAGGTAGGCCAGTTGAGAAAAAGTTCTCATTTACAACTGCGACCTGGCCAAGATAAAGCAAACCAGTGCGACAAAAACAACAACACAGAGTTACACATGGGATAAACAAACGTACAGTCATAAACACAATAGAAAAATCTATGTACAGCGTGTGAAAATGTAGTAAGATTAGGGAGGTAAAGGCAATAAATAGGCAATAGTGGCGAAATAATTACAATTTAGCATTAACACTGGAGTGATAGATGTGCAGATGATGATGTGCAAGTAGAGATACTGGGGTGCAAAAGAGCAAAAATCAATAACAATATGGGGACGAGTTAGTTGGGTGGGCTATTTTCAGATTTGTTGTGTACAGGTGCAGTGATCGGTAAGCTGCTCTGACAGCTGATGCTTAAAGTTAGTGAGGGATATATAAGTCTCCAGCTTCAGTGATTTTTGCAATTCGTTCCAGTCATTGGCAGCAGAGAACTGGAAGGAAAGGCAGCCAAAGGAGGCGTTGGCTTTGGGGATGACCAGTGAAATATACCTGCTGGAGCACGTGCTAGAGGTGGGTGCTGCTATGGTGACCAGTGAGCTGAGATAAGGTGGGGCTTTACCTAGCAAAGACTTATAGATGACCTGGAGCCAGTGGATTTGGTGACGAATATGAAGTGAGGGCCAGCCAACGAGAGCATACAGGTCGCAGTGGTGGGTAGTATATGGGGCTTTGGTAACAAAGCCGAAGTCTAGGATCGGTAGGGTAGTCAGTTTTACGAGGGTATGTTTGGCAGCATGAGTGAAGGAGGCTTTGTTGCGAAATAGGAAGCCAATTCTATACTTAATTTTGACTTAGTGTAAGTCTGGAAGGAGAGTTTACAACCTAACCAGACACTTAGGTATTTGTAGTTGTCCACATATTCTAAGTCAGAACCGTCCAGAGTAGTGATGCTAGTCGGGCGGGCGGGTGTGGGCAGCGATCGGTTGAAGAGCATGCATTTAGTTTTACTAGCATTTAAGAGCAGTTGGAGGCCACGGAAGGAGTGTTGTATGGCATTGAAGCTTGTCTGGAGGTTTGTTAATTAACACAGTGTCTAAAGAAGGGCCAAAAGTATACAGAATGGTGTCGTCTGCGTAGAGGTGGATCAGAGAATCACCAGCAGCAAGAGCGACATCATTGATATATACAGAGAAAAGAGTCGGCCCGAGAATTGAACCCTGTGGCACCCCCATAAAGACTGCCAGAGGTCCGGACAACAGGCCCTCCAATTTGACACACTGAACTCTATCTGAGAAGTAGTTGGTGAACCAGGCGAGGCAGTCATTTGAGAAACCAAGGCTGTTGAGTCTGCCGATAAGAATGCGGTGATTGACAGAGTCAAAAGCCTTGGCCAGGTCGATGAAGACAGCTCCACAGTACTGTCTTTTATCGATGGCGGTTATGATATTGTTTAGGACCTTGCGCGTGGCTGAGGTGCACCCATGACCAGCTCGGAAACCAGATTACATAGCGGGGAAGGTACGGTGGGATTCGAAATGGTCAGAGTTCTGTTTGTTAACTTGACTTTCGAAGACTTTAGAAAGGCTGTGCAGGATAGATATAGGTCTGTAACAGTTTGGGTCTAGAGTGTCTCCCCCTTTGAAGAGGGGGATGACCGCGGCAGCTTCCAATCTTTAGGGATCTCAGACGATATGAAAGAGAAGTGGGTGATTGCTGTCACTGTAGCCAGCTGTCAATCAATCTTCTGTGAATGTAGTCTCTTAGTATCACTTTGTCAAAGTTCCCCATCCTTTTAGTGTTTCTTTTATAATACCTCATTTGGGATTAAATGTGTTTCAAAACATGTGGAAACACCATACAGTGGGGCAAAAAAGTATTTAGTCAGCCACCAATTGTGCAAGTTCTCCCACTTAAAAAGATGATAGAGGCCTGTAATTTTCATCATAGGTACACTTCAACTATGACAGACAAAATGAGAAAAGAAAATCCAGAAAATCACATTGTAGGATTTTTAATGAATTTATTTGCAAATTATGGTGGAAAATAAGTATTTGGTCACCTACAAACAAGCAAGATTTCTGGCTCTCACAGACCTGTAACTTCTTCTTTAAGAGGCTCCTCTGTCCTCCACTCGTTACCAGTATTAATGGCACCTGTTTGAACTTGTTATCAGTATAAAAGACACCTGTCCACAACCTCAAACAGTCACACTCCAAACTCCACTATGGCCAAGACCAAAGAGCTGTCAAAGGACACCAGAAACAAAATTGTAGACCTGCACCAGGCTGGGAAGACTGAATCTGCAATAGGTAAGCAGCTTGGTTTGAAGAAATCAACTGTGGGAGCAATTATTAGGAAATGGAAGACATAAAAGACCACTGATAATCTCCCCCGATCTGGGGCTCCACGCAAGATCTCACCCCGTGGGGTCAAAATGATCACAAGAACGGTGAGCAAAAATCCCAGAACCACACGGGGGGACCTAGTGAATGACCTGCAGAGAGCTGGGACCAAAGTAACAAAGCCTACCATCAGTAACACACTACGCCGCCAGGGACTCAAATCCTGCAGTGACAGATGTGTCCCCCTGCTTAAGCCAGTACATGTCCAGGCCCGTCGGAAGTTTGCTAGAGAGCATTTGGATGATCCAGAAGAAGATTGGGAGAATGTCATATGGTCAGATGAAACCAAAATATAACTTTTTGGTAAAAACTCAACTCGTCGTGTTTGGAGGACAAAGAATGCTGAGTTGCATCCAAAGAACACCATACCTACTGTGAAGCATGGGGGTGGAAACATCATGCTTTGGGGCTGTTTTTCTGCAAAGGGACCAGGACGACTGATCCGTGTAAAGGAAAGAATGAATGGGGCCATGTATCGTGAGATTTTGAGTGAAAACCTCCTTCCATCAGCAAGGGCATTGAAGATGAAACGTGACTGGGTCTTTCAGCATGACAATGATCCCAAACACACCGCCTGGGCAACAAAGGAGTGGCTTCGTAAGAAGCATTTCAAGGTCCTGGAGTGGCCTAGCCAGTCTCCAGATCTCAACCCCATAGAAAATCTTTGGAGGGAGTTGAAAGTCCGTGTTGCCCAGCAACAGCCCCAAAACATCACTGCTCTAGAGGAGATCTGCATGGAGGAATGGGCCAAAATACCAGCAACAGTGTGTGAAAACCTTGTGAAGACTTACAGAAAACGTTTGACCTCTGTCATTGCCAACAAAGGGTATATAACAAAGTATTGAGATAAACTTTTGTTTATCTTTTCCACCATAATTTGCAAAGAAATTCATAAATTCATAAAAAATCCTACAATGTGATTTTCTGGATTTTCTTTTCTCATTTTGTCTGTCATAGATGAAGTGTACCTATGATGAAAATTACAGGCCTCTCTCATCTTTTTAAATGGGAAAACTTGCACAATTGGTGGCTGACTAAATACTTTTTTGCCCCACTGTAAGTAGTTGGCTGCATAACTTTCTGCACTCCCCTTTCTCACTCAGTAGATTTCCATACACCCAGTTCTAGTATGGTTAATATGTCTCAGGATATTTCAACATTTCAAGTTAGAACCCAACATCGTAGACTGCAGCTTTAACTGCTATTCCTGTGTAATTACATATTTATAAAGGACCTGCAATGTAAAGATTGTATAAGCCTTCATTCACATAATTTGCAGCTGAGTGTGTCTATACTTGTAAGAAGCAGGTACTGTGCTATAGCAGTAATGGATGTGTTTTTGCAGTGTAATCAGTGTAATGTGGGTACAGGGCCTCCTACCTGGTCCCACACTATGTAGGGGTGTGGATCTGACTGAATATTTACACCCAGTGATTCAGGCCCCCCTGTGTGTTGGTCTGTGGGTCTGTTTACCAGCCATTATAACCCAGTTTACAGCCCCACCCATCCTCACATAGTGTTCGACAGAGACATCACTGGGACAAAAGAAGAGTTAAACTGAAAATAGGGCGAGAGGGATTTCATGACAAGAGGGGGAAATCAGAGGCAAAGATAAGAGTTACATGGAAAAGAAAGAGTGGTTGTGAGAGGGAGTGAAGATTGAAAAGCAGAAACAGAAACAGAGAGAAAGAGATATTTCAAGAAGGAGCCCTAGAGATGTTTTCTGGAGGACGATCTAAGCTCAGCTCACATCTCTCCCTTTTGTACCCATTCTACTCTCCCCATCCTCCACTCTTTCACACAGATCAGTCATCTCTCTCTTCCTCTTTCTCTCTTCCTCTCGCGCTCTTACTCTCTCTCCCTCTCACTCTCTCTTTTTCTCTCTCTCTCTCTCTCTCTCTCTCTCTCTCTCTCTCTCTCTCTCTCTCTCTCTCTCTCTCTCTCTCTCTCTCTCTCTCTCACACACACACACACACACACACACACACACACACACACACACACACACACACACACACACACACACACACACACACACACACACACACACACACACACACACACACACACACACACACACACACACACACACACACACACACAGCCCTGAAAGCATGCCAAACTACCAACCTCTCCATGCTACAGTACCTCTCATATGCCAGTTTCACTCTCCTTCCTCTCTCTTCACTCACCCCCTCTCAACCTTTCTCTTTTCCTGTCCCCTCCACTCCCCCGCCATCCCTTCCTCTCTTTCCTCCCTCCATCCTTGTACACCTCCTCTTCCTCTGCTTTCCTTTCTTCCTCCCACCACTGGGATCTGTACAGCCCCAACAATGCACAGTGAGACGTACTTCTTGTTCATTTAATCTTCCATCCCTCCTCATCCATCTATTTTTCCTCCTCCATCTCCGTTATTTTGCTCTCTCATGCTTTCTGTCTCTCTCTTTTTATGCTCTCTGTCTCTCTCTCTTTCTCTCTGTCTCTGTTTCTCTCTCTGTCTCTGTCTCTTTCTCTCTCACACTCACACTCTCTCACACTCACACTCTCTCACACTCTCTCACACACACTCTCTCACACTCTCTCACACTCTCTCACACTCACACTCTCTCACACTCTCTCACACTCACACTCTCTCACACTCTCTCACACTCTCTCACACTCACACTCTCTCACACTCTCACACTCTCTCACACTCACACTCTCTCACACTCTCTCACACTCTCTCACACACACACGTTTCTATTGACTATTTTCTGCGCTGTCAAATAGTCACATGATCAGCTTCTGGCTGGCAGAATGAGCAAAACATATTATCTCTAATGTTGCTAGCTATTCGACATGTGAGTCTGATAGATGTTGAGATGGATCTTATGAAAGAAATGAAGAGAAAGAGAGAGAAGGATTGAAGAAAATTAAGCGTATATTTTTCTTCAATCAATCTATTTCCATTCAGCTCACCTGTTTGTCTGGCACAGGCCTGAGATCAGGATTAGACCACAGCCCTGCCAACTCTACTGTAGTCTGTAGCTGAGCTATAATTAACACTGACCTGCTGTCAGCTGCATGGATGGCAACATCTACCTAGGAGAGATTTGGTTGTTGACACACAATAAGAGTATAGTAAGTTGTATGTAATGAGGGCAGCACCAACTCCTTAGACTGAGGATGCCAGTGATAACTGTCTCTGTGTTGTTGCATCGTGTCTTATAGTGTGGAGGGCACTTTACAGTCAGTTACAGAGGAGCCTCCCAGCTCAACATGCGATTCAGCACACACCAACACACACACAAACACTTGTATGCACATAGGGTAAGGTAAGCAAGTTGAAGGGAATTTTCTTTAATCTACACACTTAGTGAATCATAAAATCATCTGTTATTGTGCCCTCTACCCTCCCCGTTGGACCTGGTCCTCAGTGAATGTTATTTTTGTGACTGTGGAGGGGGAGAGAGGGGACTTCTGCTGCTACCACCACCACCCCCAGTCCTGCACCTGTTCCCTGCATTCCCCCTCCTCTCTCCCCATGTCTCCTGTCATGTCTGGGCGGTTCAGTGTAGCGTGTGTGATGGCAGTAGAGTGGAAGGCTGTTGGGGGCTCTTAATGGACAGCGTGTGTTTGACGTGGGTCCTTGTGCCCAGCTCTCCATCTGAACCCGCACACCCCACCCAGCAAAACACAAAACTGCTCTTTCAGAGCACACTGCTTTAGCAGCACAAAGGGACATGGCTGTTCCTCCTGAGAAAAACAGACTGTACGTTGAGACAAAGCTATGTACAAATATTTCAGCTGACCCTGTGTTAGAGTATGGTGGTCAGTGGTGGTGAGCATCACGCTACACAGGCTTGTCCACTCAGCATGGGAGTCCATCTGCAAAGTTGTCCTCTCAGTGGGGGGTGAGGTCTGTCAGCAGAGCTTGGAGTGATGGAGTAAGGTTAGACCGTGTACTGTAAGATGGAGGGAGAGAATGCATAATACATGGAGGCAGAGAAAAGCACTTTGAAAAGCAAACTGCATCTCTACAGATGTAGGATCTTAATTTCCTCATTCTTTTGTTGCTGAGAATTTTTCTGCACAGCAGGAAATTAAAACTTGCAAAGCGTATTTGAGATTTAAAAAGGCTTCTAAAGATTGTCATTTCCACTTAGAAATGTCAGAATTTATTTTCTCACATGAAAAATGCATCAACCCCTACAAAAATGTCCACATAATGATTCACATTTTCTGTTGCTGCAGGATTATTTTCCTGCTGCAGAAAACGGGCTCAAATTAAGATCCTACATCTTTCATCCCCCATAACATTCATAAAACATAATTTAACATACATGACATATGTTGTTTACAGGTCTGCTTACACATGAATGGCAGGCTGACAGGTCAGGAATAGTATATTATGTACTCTTTAGGGAGATACACTGAGTGTACATTAGGAACATTAGGAACACCTGCTCTTTCCGTGACATACTGTAGACTGACCAGGTGAATCCAGGTGAAAGCTATGATCCCTTATCGATGCCTCTTGTTAAACCCACTTTAATCAGTGTAGATGAAGGGGAGGAGACAGGCTACAGAAGGATTTTTAAGCCTTGCGACATGAATTGTGTATGTGTGCCATTCAGAGGGTGAATGGGCAAGACAAAATATTTAAGTGCCTTTGAACCAGGTATGGTAGTAGGTGCCAGGCGTGCCAGTTTGAGTGTGTCAAGAACTGCAGTGCTGCTGGGTTTTTCACGCTCAACCATTTCTCGTGTGTACCAAGAATGGTCCACCACCCAAATAACATCCAGCCAACTTGACACAACTGTGGGAAGCACAACTTGGTGTCAAAATGGGCCAGTTTCCCTGTGGAACCCTTTCGACACCTTGTAGAGTCCAACGAATCAAGGCTTTCTGAGGGCAAAAGGATGTGCGACTCAGTATTAGTAAGGTGTTCCTAATGTTTTTTACATTCAGTGTCAACAGCGTGCCCTTACCAACCCAGTCTTGATCTGAGATCTGAGTTCTTGTATCAGTATTATAGGGAACATGGATTACAATAATTTTTTTAATGAAAGGGACAAAAGAAAAGATTTAGGATTACACCCAAGGATTAGGATGTAGAGTTAGGATTATAATAAATGTTTTATCTGGAAGCTTGGGGTGAGAGTGATGGAGTATTCCCTGAGTTTAGTGGCGTAGTCTAAATGGTGTCTTCAAGTACTTTATGTCTTTCTGGTCTGTCCTGAACTTGTAAACACAGATGTACAGCTATGAAATATTCACCAGAGTTAAAACATTTAATGTTAGAGAACAGCTGGGAAAATACGAGTGGAGGAGACGTGGAGAACAATAAATCCTGAGGGGAGACTGAGGGGAAAAAGAGCGAAAGATCGTTTTAGGAGGTGAATCAGGGGGTTGAGAGAGGGGAAGGTAAAGGTTAAGATTTGAGGGAAATTAAGAAAGACAGGACATAAAATGTGACATGTTGAAAGGAAAAGATACACACACAATGTGAAATTCCTAATGTCATACTTAAGCAAGGAGGTGGAACAGTCATTTCAGAAAAGGGCAAAATTGCTTCCTGTCTGTGTCATTTTGAATACTGATGCTGTGAGGATGTGTATGACATGCCAGCCTTTGTTGCAAAGGTGAACAGCAGGGTAACTGTGTTCAGCAGTGTTGGTGTCACGACTGCTACTCAAACTGTGGTCATTGAAGGTAATGACAATTATCTCCCCCTGTGTTTGAGTGCTAACAATGCAAGATCCCAAGCAAGAAAGTATCTCTCTGCGAGGGATGCAGGTCATTTTGAAATGATTCCACCACAAACAACACATAACAGCGCTAGAACACCTCTAAAGTGGGACTAGCTAGCACAACACTCCCTGCAAAACACCTGATCAGGAGAACATAGTTGTATAACTGTATAACCCAGTCAGGATACCTGAGCGAATGTCCACTTGCTTAGGCTCGGAAACAGAATAGTTCCAAATGTAGATCTGTTAAACTATTCAGTCTTATGAAACATGCTTAATAACTTAAATTACCTTGAAGAAAATGAAGAGGACAAACTGTTTTAACATTCATCATCACATTAGATAGTCCCTGGCCCCGACCCAGAAGTGTGTGACTAAGAATAAAGGAAGAGCTTTCTAGTTGGACGGGTGTTGGGCTCTGGGCGCTGTGCTCTGCGGGTGGTCCTCAGCTAGCTCCACGTCAATTAACACTTAATGATTTTAGAATAGAGGAGAAGAGGCGCCTGTCACTCTGCAGTGGGCAAGTTCTTCCTCCAGGCTAGAGGAACCATCATTTCCTGTAGAAAAAAAACATCATCCCAACTGAACAGGCTGAAATTCCATGATTTAAAAAAAACCCAGCTCTTACACAATAAGTGCATTATCATTTTCACAATTTCAGTGTTATTTTGACCTCATAGTGGAAATATTTATTTGATTATGTTTTTTATTTTTTTACTATTCTGCCCCTTTAAAGGATTTTTTTCATACTGGTTGATATTAAAAGGGACCGGCCCACATTGTAAACAGTACTGCCATGTTTCACATTGTGACCATCCAATCACAGGTTAGGAATTATGACTGACCAGGGATTGGTTGACATGAGTTCTGACAGCAGCACAGCTGGACCAGTCAGATACAAGCACATTGGTGTGCGTGAGAGAGAGAGAGATACTGTAGACAGTGATTGAGTGTGAGAGAGGGAGGAAGAGAGAGACAGAGAGAGAGCAGCAGAGGGAGGTTGAGGAGGTGTCATGGTGTAAATAATGAGTCTGAACATCACCGGTCCAACGAGTCAGATGAAAGTGAGACTGGCACAAAAAACAACAAACCCACAACTGGATTTGGACAAGAGGGCACCTGAATGGGAATAATGTCCTCACTGCTGTACTGTACTGTGTCTTTTTGAACGATGTACTGCTAATAACACAATGCCATACATTTTCTCAGACATCTTTAAAATGTATTACTGTCAGATGTACAGTTCTCAGAATGTAATTATTCAAATCCAACCCAAATCCCTCCCAGATCATATGTAAAATAATGATACGGGAAAATGATATGACTCACTCCTACTTCAAAATATTTCTGTTTCTCTCCAGCCTGTTGGGGATAAAGATACACAATGAGAGAATAACATTGGCTTGGGATGTGATAAATCAGGGGCTTTGGGTATCATTGTTGATAAGATAATGTTGTATTTGGAATAGCCTACATTATTGCAGATGTGTTACTTAAACATAAACCTACTCCGCATACTAATTGTCAGGATAGAACATACAGTTAATAGACAGTATAATTTAATATAACGCCAATTATAAAGTATATGAGGTTATGTTTAGCTCTTATGTATCTGTCAGTGATGCTGCTGATCATCATTACTCTTCATTACTCTTACAATGATCTCCCTTCAATCATTCTGAATGAGGACAATATACCTCCACACTTTATGCAATCAGAAATCCTGCTGAGAGGAAATGAAATTGCACAATATTGTGAACTCATCTCTACCGTTATATTCTTCACCATGACAACCGCACATGGCATAACATGTCTCTCTCTCAAGGGAGGGTAGAGAGAGTGAAGACAAAATATATATATATATCTGAGTACCCTAGTGTGTGTGTGTGTGTGTGTGTGTGTGTGTGTGTGTGTGTGTGTGTGTGTGTGTGTGTGTGTGTGTGTGTGTGTGTGTGTGTGTGTGTGTGTGTGTGTGTGTGTGTGTGTGTGTGTGTGTGTGTGTGTGTGTGTCGCAGATGTCTGCAGTGTCTATGGTCAGAGGGAGATGGAGCACAGATAATATCCTAAGGGAGTGTGAAGCTGAAACATGTCCCCTCATCCAGCACCATGTCCCTAGCTAAGTGGAAGTAAAGGGGCTATTACTATCCCTTCACTTCCCTGATAAACGAGGCCATACAGCTAAGATGTATTGTGGGTATTTGAGCTACAAAGTTAGATGCAGCTCCATTCCACCATCCTACTGTACAGTGTATATTCCATGTGATACAAAAAGTAATGGAAAAGTATATTTTGGTCTATTCAAGATGTGGGAAGATATATAACTGGTTTGAAGGATGCTTATGATCACATTCACACTACTCTTCATACACAGCATCCAAAAATACACCCACTGCTCCTCCGTAGTAGACTCAGGCGCGCCGGCACCGATACCAATGCAAGCAGTTCCCCCTCTCCCTCTCCCTCTATCTCACACTCTTTTCACCCTCCTCACTCCCAGTCTCTCTTTCGCTCTCTGATATTCTTTGTTTTCTCTCTTCATGTTGCAGTAGAATTCTATTTATTCTGTCTTTATTCCATCTTCCTCCTCTCCCCTGTAGATGCTCCCTTCTCTCGCTCTCTCTTCCTCCAGCTCTCTCTCTCTCTCTCTCTCTCTCTCTCTCTCTCTCTCTCTCTCTCTCTCTCTCTCTCTCTCTCTCTCTCTCTCTCTCTCTCTCTCTCTCTCTATCTCTCTCTCTCTCTCTCTCTCTCTCACACACTCCACTCTCTCTCTGTCTCCCGCTGCACTGGTCAGGCTTACAGTAGGTGCTCTCTCCCTCTATTGATCTCTTCACCGGACCTCTCTCTCGCTCCCATCACTCCTATGCCTCTCTCCGTGGATGAGGGGAACCGGGACTTGACTTTCCCTCCTTCCTCTCCTCCGCCACCTCCTCTTCTTGCCTAACGCGGGGATCATGTTCTATTTCCAGCTGGTGATCATGGCAGGGACGGTTCTCCTGGCGTACTACTTTGAGTACACAGACACGTTCCCCGTGCACATCCAGGGCTTCTTCTGCTACGACAAGACGTTCTCCAAGCCCTACCCCGGCCCGGATGAAACCAGCAAGATACCCCCACTGCTGGTCTACTCACTGGTTACAGGCATCCCCTGCTTCACGGTAAGACCATGTGGGTAATCCTGTGTGTGTGTGTGGGGGGGGGGGGGGGGGGCTCTGGTCGATGAAGACAACTTGTCAGTGTGGGAAGTGAGAGCATGAGTGCATGTATGTGTGGTATTCCAAGGGGGGGTGTTTGAGTACCTGGATGTGTTTTGTATGTTTACCCGATCCTATATGTTTGTTTGTGTCTCGTAGGAGAGGGGCTATGGTTCTGTATATTACCATTCATCATTTGTCTGAATGTTGGATCCTGTCTGTCATTTGGTGAGTCAAAGCATCTCCAGTGCATCTCTGCTTTATGACAGACATGGTGAACAGATTGGTGAGCCACGTGGAGCCCCCTCCCTCCATTTCAGAGCCTGTCACAGAAAGGTGTGTGTGTGTGTGTGTGTGTGTGTGTGTGTGTGTGTGTGTGTGTGTGTGTGTGTGTGTGTGTGTGTGTGTGTGTGTGTGTGTGTGTGTGTGTGTGTGTGTGTGTGTGTGTGTGTGTGTGTGTGTGTGTGTGTGTGTGTGTGTGTGTGGTCAGCCAGGGAGGAGAGCTCAGGCTTGTGGAGAAAGCTGAGTATGGACAGATATAAATAGAGATTGGGTGAAGATAGTCACACCACGTAAAGATATAATGGAAACAAACAGAGTCGGCGAAACGATCGGCGAGAGAGTGAGAAAACAGAACATGGAAACAGCAACGTTTTAGAGGCTGTGAGGGTGATACGGTCAGTGGGTTTTATTTGAAAGAGACAGAGAAATAGACAGAAAGGTCAATTGAATGGAGATGTGAGAAGATGAGAGACAATAAAGAGAGACAAAGAACCACAGAGATGGTGGATAGAAAAGAGATGGTAATGTGGATGGAAGGGTACCAATGTTGTGGAGCTGTCAGTGTGAGAGATTCAGTGGGCGTAAAACATGGAGCACCTGGCACTGAACAACACAGGCCAAACCTGCTTCCTTGTTTCAGACAACAGACAATATCGGCCTTAGCTGAAAACCACCTCAGTCTACACAATGAAAGACCACAACAGCTTTAAAGTGCATTAACCAAGATTTGACCTGGGTCAAGCCTCATTTCACTGCATCAGAGCACAGCCAAAACCCGACCTGACCTTAACTGACAGGGGCCAAACACGTAACCAGTGGGCAGGCATATTCATGACACCTCCCGCCTATAGTACCTCTGTCATTTTGTTGTTGACTCTAGTCTAGAGGCATTTGATCCCTTTTCCCAACAGCTACAGTGCAGTGCACCAGTCAGTCCTTTACCTTTGCTTGTTGGCCAGTGTATTTGGGTCAGTGCCAGTCCTCCAGGGCTAGTAGTTGGCACTATCCTCCTCACTCATCTTCCCAGGGGTCCCCTCTTTCCTAATTAAAGTAGTCAGTCATCCTTTGACATCTCAGCTCTGCATTAGGAGCCATTCCCCTGCTTAGAGGCCAACAGTATCCACACAGACCAAAGAGGGAACTTTGTTTGGCCACTTTCACGCCTCGTCTGTGACTTTTCAGTTGGTGCTTGTTGATAATTGACCCCTTTTCTCAGAATGCTGCATTATGTATGAAGTACTACTGTATGATGGCCCTGTACAGTGATACGGTCACAGATCTCATAGCTGTTTTATGTACAACACCGTGTTGGAACTTTGTCCCGAGTGTCTGTGGTGGTCACCAGTCCAGTGGTTAGACCTAGTATTTGTAGAAATGACATCGTGATGATGTAGTGTCAGCATCCAGTGGGCTCTACTAGAAAGGGGTTGTGAGTGATCTAGGAAAAAGTGTGAAAAACAATTGTGAGGGTGGATGATGAATGGGCAGCAGTTGATATCACGCTGAGATAATGACAGGATCCTTTACACCAGTGTTATCACGCTGAGGTAATGACATGATCCTCTACACCAGTGTTATCACGCTGAGGTAATGACAGGATCCTTTACACCAGTGTTATCACGCTGAGGTAATGACATGATCCTCTACACCAGTGTTATCACGCTGAGGTAATGACAGGAACCTCTACACCAGTGTTATCACGCTGAGGTAATGACATGATCCTCTACACCAGTGTTATCACGCTGAGGTAATGACAGGATCCTTTACACCAGTGTTATCACACTGAGGTAATGACAGGAACCTCTACACCAGTGTTATCACACTGAGGTAATGACATGATCCTCTACACCAGTGTTATCATGCTGAGATAATGACATGATCCTCTACACCAGTGTTATCATGCTGAGATAATGACAGGAACCTCTACACCAGTGCTATCATGCTGAGATAATGACAGGACCCTCTACACCAGTGTTATCATGCTGAGATAATGACAGGATCCTTTACACCAGTGTTATCACGCTGAGGTAATGACATGATCCTCTACACCAGTGTTATCACGCTGAGGTAATGACAGGATCCTTTACACCAGTGTTATCACGCTGAGGTAATGACATGATCCTCTACACCAGTGTTATCACGCTGAGGTAATGACAGGAACCTCTACACCAGTGTTATCACGCTGAGGTAATGACATGATCCTCTACACCAGTGTTATCACGCTGAGGTAATGACAGGATCCTTTACACCAGTGTTATCACACTGAGGTAATGACAGGAACCTCTACACCAGTGTTATCACACTGAGGTAATGACATGATCCTCTACACCAGTGTTATCATGCTGAGATAATGACATGATCCTCTACACCAGTGTTATCATGCTGAGATAATGACAGGAACCTCTACACCAGTGCTATCATGCTGAGATAATGACAGGACCCTCTACACCAGTGTTATCATGCTGAGATAATGATAGGAACCTCTACACCAGTGTTATCACACTGAGGTAATGACATGATCCTCTACACCAGTGTTATCACGCTGAGGTAATGACATGATCCTCTACACCAGTGTTATCATGCTGAGGTAATGACATGATCCTCTACACCAGTGTTATCATGCTGAGATAATGACAGGAACCTCTACACCAGTGTTATCATGCTGAGATAATGATACGAACCTCTACACCAGTGTTATCACGCTGAGGTAATGACATGATCCTCTACACCAGTGTTATCATGCTGAGATAATGACAGGAACCTCTACACCAGTGTTATCATGCTGAGATAATGATAGGAACCTCTACACCAGTGTTATCACACTGAGGTAATGACATGATCCTCTACACCAGTGTTATCACGCTGAGGTAATGACATGATCCTCTACACCAGTGTTATCATGCTGAGGTAATGACATGATCCTCTACACCAGTGTTATCATGCTGAGATAATGACAGGAACCTCTACACCAGTGTTATCATGCTGAGATAATGATACGAACCTCTACACCAGTGTTATCATGCTGAGATAATGATACGAACCTCTACACCAGTGTTATCACGCTGAGGTAATGACAGGAACCTCTACACCAGTGTTATCGCGCTGAGGTAATGACATGATCCTCTACACCAGTGTTATCACACTGAGGTAATGACAGGAACCTCTACACCAGTGTTATCACGCTGAGGTAATGACATGATCCTCTACACCAGTGTTATCATGCTGAGATAATGATACGAACCTCTACACCAGTGTTATCACGCTGAGATAATGACAGGAACCTCTACACCAGTGTTATCACGCTGAGGTAATGACAGGAACCTCTTATCACGCTGAGATAATGACAGGAACCTCTACACCAGTGTTATCACACTGAGGTAATGATAGGAACCTCTATACCAGTGTTATCATGTTGAGGTCATTTATTTGTAATTTTACTAGGCAAGTAAGTTAAGAACAAATTCATATTTTACAATGACGGCCTACCCCGGCCAAACCTTCCCCTAACCCAAATGACACTGGGCCAATTGTGCACCGCCCTATGGGATTCCCGATGACGGCCAGTTGTGATACAGCCGGGATCGAACCAGGGTCTGTAGTGACGCCTCTGGCACTAAGGTGCAATGCCTTAGACCACTGCGCCACTCAAGATGACAGTATGCTCTACACCAGTGTTTTCCAACTCCAACAGTACACATTTTTGCTGTGGCCCTTTGACAAACACATCTCATTCAATTCATCTAGGGCTTGATGATTAGTTGAGAAGTTGAATCAGGTGTGCTTGTCCAGGGTTGCAATAGAAATGTGTACTGTTGGGTGTACCGGAGGACCAGGGTTGGGAAACTCTGCTTTACACAGAAGCAGAGCTGAATCCCTGCAGGGAGCCAGACCCCATGGAGTTTACATTCAGCTGGAGTGACGTCATTCTGATGCTGGCTTTTGATTCAATGTTATCTCAAAAACACTGCTTTTGTTTGTGTGTGTGTGTGTGTGTGTGTGTGTGTGTGTGTGTGTGTGTGTGTGTGTGTGTGTGTGTGTGTGTGTGTGTGTGTGTGTGTGTGTGTGTGTGTGTGTGTGTGTGTGTGTGTGTGTGTGTGTGTGTGTGTGTGTGTGTGTGTGTGTGTGTGTCAACTGAATTATTCCAGAAAAACAAGTGAACTTTAAAAAGACAGCTGCATTTATTTATTTATTAATACATTCCATCCAGTAGGATACTGTGGGCTTTTACCCCAAGGCTGTTGCTGCATTTGCAGTTACTGTGGCCCCCGCTCCACACGCAGATCGTCACACACATGCAAGCAAGCGCATACACACACACACTTGAGTTTGGTTTATTTGTAGGGAATCTTAGAAGTAGGTCTGAGACTTTTTTACATTTTAGTCAATTGGCGACTTACATTCATCTTAAGATAGATAGGTGGGACAATCACATATCACAGGCATAAAAATTAACACTTTCCTCCATAACGTAGCTATCAGTAGAGTCAGAGCTAGAAAGGCGGGGTCAAGTGCTGTTTATGTTTTTTATTTCGTTTTTTGGGGGGGGGGGCAGGGTCGAGGTGAGGAGGATGATTATTTAAGAAAATGTTTGAAGAGGCAGGGTTTCGAATGTTTTCGAAAGATGTGCAGGGACTCTGCTGTCCTAGCTTCATGGGGAAGCTGGTTCCAACATTGGGGTGCCAGGACAGAGAGGGTGGGAGGGCCAAGAGACCTGGGGTGGCAGAAGTGCTTGGAGTGTAGTGTAGGGTTTGAGCACAGCCTGAAGGTAGGGAGGGGCAGTTCCTCTTGCTGGTCCGTGGGTAAGCACCATGGTCTTGTAGGGGGTGTGAGCTTCGACTGGAAGCCAGTGGCGTGTGCGGAGGAGCGGGCTGATCTGAGAGAACATGTCTTATAGTAGATTCTATCTGACAGTTGATGAGTGTGTGTCTACATTGTCATGCAGAGATGTAGTGAGATCTGACACATCATCCCCAAGAGTCCTTTATCAATTCCCCCCATCAAAATCTCTACCTAGATAAAGAGATGGATCCTCTGCTTAACCTGCCCTCTCACTTCAGCCTTAATGGACTACCACTTGGCCTACCAAACCTGCTCACCAGAGAATACTTTTCCAGCATATACTGTATTGTAGGCCTATGAGAGAAATACTGCATATGGGGTGAATCCCAATACTCTACCAGGGCAAATCATCCTCTTCTACTCCAACAGTTATCTGAGAGGACAGAACAGATGGAAACGATCTGGTTAGTGCCCATTATGTGTCTCATTGAGGAGAGGCTGAATCTAACAGGAACCTGAGGAATTCACACTAGCAGTCCTTGGTTTTGCTAGCAAATAGGCTCATACCATAGCACGTCTGCCCATCCAGTCTCTTCATATCAGGAAAGGGTAATGGGGATGACAGGTAGCTCTAATGGAAGAGAAGCGAGACTTTTGGGACTAATGTGTTTAAAATAGACTAGAGCAGGGATCGTCAACTAGATTTAACCATGGGCAATGTTTTTTTCTTGAGTGGATGGTCGTGGGGTCGGAACATAACTACAAATAACTTGTAGACTGCAAATGAACTGCATGAAGCCCAAACAGAATTAATATTTGACTAAAACATAATAATTTCAAACCTTACTTACATTTGTATACGATCACGTGCCTCTCTGTTATGCTTGGGAATACTTGGAAAAGATTTCCGAAATTAAAATCACTTGGAGCTGATTTCCTGGTGTTTGTACAGTATTTTATGTCCAACAATGAAAATGATAAATAACACAAATGTAATAAAAAAACATACTTTTTTTTTGTCAGAAAAGGGGCCGAATTTGCACAGGCTTGCCAGTTGGGGAAACCTGGATAAGAGTTACCAGTTACCATTACCATGTAATTTCTTATCTATACCCTTACTTTAGTGACATCAAAGTAATAAGGGATCTAAGATGTCATCTCTTATTAACAGTTAGCTTTTAGAAATGGCGTTAGATGCCAGCTCTATGGGTGAGCTCTAGAACTGCTTGTTCAGTACAGTTCCATCAGGCCAAGTCGAAGTGAGATCTCATGCACATGATCCAACTGGCAGACAGAAAAGTTTCAGGTGTCCCATACCCTGTCAGCTGACTTTGCTCTCCTCACCCTTCCTCACCCCTCCTCACCCTCCATGTCTCGCCTCCCAATTAACACCTCTCGTCTCGGAGCTGACGGGAGTCTTTGCTCGTAAGCGAGCATTCTAATTACCACGCAGATGATGGCAATTTAAACCCAGAGAAGATGTTTTCTCTCCTGCGTCTCCCTGCTGCTCAGAGGCTGAGAGGGGTGGGGGTTGGGGTAGATCAGCTTTAATAATGCAGATAGATTGTGGCTTCCATCAATGTAATTGTCTGCATAATTTCCAATCCCCCATATATATTTTTAGTAAATATATACACTACCATTAAAAAGTTTGGGGTCACTTAGAAATGTCCTTGTTTTTGAAAGAAAAGCACATTTTTTTGTCCATTAAAATAACATCAAATTTATCAGAAATACAGTGTAGACATTGTTAATGTTGTAAGTGACTATTGTAGCTGGAAACGGCTGATTTTATTATGGAATATCTACATAGGTGTACAGAGGCCCGTTATCAGCAACCATCACTCCTGTGTTCCAATGGCACTGTCACGTTCCTGACCTGTTTTCTGTTGTTTTGTATGTGTGTGATGGTCAGGGCGTGAGTTTTGGGTGGGCAGTCTATGTTTTCTGTTTCTATGTTGGTTTTGGGTTGCCTGGTATGGCTCTTAATTAGAGGCAGGTGTTTTGCGTTTTCCTCTAATTGAGAGTCATATTAAGGTAGGTTGTTCTCACTGTTTGTTTGTGGGTGATTGTCGCTGTGTCTGTGTTTGTTGCACCACACGGTACTGTCTCGTTCTTTCGGTCGTTCCTGTTCATGTGTTCTTCGTTTCATGTAAGTTCGTAGTTTAGGTCTGTCTTCATCGTTTATTATTTTGTAGGTTATCAAGTTTAGTTTGTTATAGTGTATTCGTGTTTTTTCCCGTCTTGTTTAATAAAGTCATTATGTATTCACAACCCGCTGCGCCTTGGTCTACTCACTCACCGAAAGAGAGCCGTTACAGAATCACCCACCAAACCCAGATCAAGCAGCGGGTTAACGGACAGCCACGACAGCAGCAGTGGGAAAAGGAGGATTGGACATGGGAAGAGATCCTGGACGGTAAAGGACCCTGGGCAGAGCCAGTGGAGTGTCGCCGCCCCAAAGCGGAGCTGGAGGCAGCGAAAGCGGAGAGGCGACGTTATGAGGAGGCAGCACGGAAGCAAGGCTGGAAGCCCGCAAGTACTACCCTAAAATTTCTTGGGGGGGGGCTAAGAGGTAGTGGGCCGAGGGCAGGTAGGAGACCTGCGCCCACTTCCCAGGCTAACCGTGGAGAGCGGGAGTACGGGCAGACGCCGTGTTACGCAGTAGAGCGCACGGTGTCTCCTGTACGGGTGCATAGCCCAGTGCGGGTTATTCCACCTCCCCGCACTGGTAGGGCTAGATTGGGCATTGAGCCAAATGTCATGAAGCCGGCCCTACATATCTGGCCACCAGTACGTCTCCTTGGGCCGGCTTACATGGCACCAGCCTTACGCATGGTGTCCCCGGTTCGCCTACATAGCCCGGTGCGGGTTATTCCACCTCCCCGCACTGGTCGGGCGACGGGGAGCATTCAACCAGGTAAGGTTGGGCAGGCTCGGTGCTCAAGGGAGCCAGTACGCCTGCACGGTCTGGTATTTCCGGCGCTACCTCCTCGCCCCAGCCCAGTACCACCAGTGCCTACACCACGCACCAGGCTTCCAGTGCGTTTTAAGAGCCCTGTTCCTCCTCCACGCACTCTCCCTATGGTGCGTGTCTCCAGCCCAGTGCCTCCAGTTCCGGCACCACGCACTAAGCCATCTGTGCGTCTCCAGAGCCCTGTACGCCCTGTTCCTTCTCCCCGCACTCGCCCTGAGGTGCGTGCCCTCAGCCCGGTACCTCCAGTTCCGGTACCACGCACCAGGCCTATAGTGCGCTTCGAGAAGTCAGTGTGCCCTGTCCCTGCTCCCCGCACTAGCCTTGAAGTGCGTGCCGTCATCCCGGTACCTCCAGTTCCGGCACCACGCACCAGGCCTATTGTGCGCCTCAGCAGGGCAGAGTCGGCCGTCTGCCCAACGCCTTCTGCACTGCCTGTCTGCCCAGCGCCGTCTGAGCCATCTGTCTGCCCAGCGCCGTCTGAGCCATCTGTCTGCCCAGCGCCGTCTGAGCCATCTGTCTGCCCAGCGCCGTCTGAGCCATCTGTCTGCCCAGCGCCGTCTGAGCCATCTGTCTGCCCAGCGCCGTCTGAGCCATCTGTCTGCCCAGCGCCTTCTGAGCCATCCGTCTGCACAGCGCCTTCTGAGCCATCCGTCTGCCACGAGCCATTAGAGCCGCCCGTCTGTCCCGAGCCATTAGAGCCGTCCGTCAGTCAGGAGCCGCTAGAGCCGTCCGTCAGTCAGGAGCTGCCAGAGCCGCCAGCCAGTCAGGAGCTGCCAGAGACGCCGGCCAGTCAGGAGCTGCCAGAGACGCCGGCCAGTCAGGAGCTGCCAGAGACGCCAGCCAGTCAGGAGCTGTCAGAGCTGCCCTACAGTCATGAGCGGCCCTACAGTCATGAGCTGCCCTACAGTCATGAGCTGCCCTACAGTCATGAGCTGCCCTACAGTCATGAGCTGCCCTACAGTCATGAGCTGCCCTACAGTCATGAGCTGCCCTACAGTCAGGAGCTGCCCTACAGTCATGAGCTGCCCTACAGTCAGGAGCTGCCACTCAGTCCGGACCTGCCAGAGTCCCTCAGCCCGGACCTGCCAGAGTCCCTCAGCCCGGACCGGCCAGAGTCCCTCAGCCCGGACCGGCCAGAGTCCCTCAGCCCGGACCGGCCAGAGTCCCTCAGCCCGGACCGGCCAGAGTCCCTCAGCCCGGACCGGCCAGAGTCCCTCAGCCAGGACCTGCCAGAGTCCCTCAGCCAGGACCTGCCAGAGTCCCTCAGCCAGGACCTGCCAGAGTCCCTCAGCCAGGACCTGCCAGAGTCCCTCAGCCAGGACCTGCCGCCCCTTATCCCGGTGCCGCCCCTTATCCCGGTGCCGCCCCTTATCCCGGTGCCGCCCCTTATCCCGGTGCCGCCCCTTATCCCGGTGCTGCCCCTTATCCCGGTGCTGGCCCTTATCCCGGTGCTGCCCCTTCATTTAGGTGGTTTTAGTTGGAGGGTGGTCATTGGGAGGGGGATACAGAAGCGGGGAGTGACTATGGTGGTGTGGGGACAGCGTCCGGAGCCTGAGCCACCACCGTGGTCAGATGCCCACCCAGACCCTCCCCTGGACTTTGTGCTGGTGCGCCCGGCGTTCGCACCTTGAGGGGGGGGTTCTGTCACGTTCCTGACCTGTTTTCTGTTGTTTTGTATGTGTGTGATGGTCAGGGCGTGAGTTTTGGGTGGGCAGTCTATGTTTTCTGTTTCTATGTTGGTTTTGGGTTGCCTGGTATGGCTCTTAATTAGAGGCAGGTGTTTTGCGTTTTCCTCTAATTGAGAGTCATATTAAGGTAGGTTGTTCTCACTGTTTGTTTGTGGGTGATTGTCGCTGTGTCTGTGTTTGTTGCACCACACGGTACTGTCTCGTCTCGTTCTTTCGGTCGTTCCTGTTCATGTGTTCTTCGTTTCATGTAAGTTCGTAGTTTAGGTCTGTCTTCATCGTTTATTATTTTGTAGGTTATCAAGTTTAGTTTGTTATAGTGTATTCGTGTTTTTTCCCGTCTTGTTTAATAAAGTCATTATGTATTCACAACCCGCTGCGCCTTGGTCTACTCACTCACCGAAAGAGAGCCGTTACAGGCACGTTGTGTTAATCATTTTTAAAGGCTAATTGTTCATTAGAAAACCCTTTTGCAATTATGTTAGCACAGCTGAAAACTGTTGTTCTGATTAAAGACGCAATAAAACTGGCCTTCTATAGACCAGTTGAGTATCTGGAGCATCAGCATTTGTGGGTTTGATTACAGGCTCAAAATGGCCAGAAACAAAGAACATTCTTCTGAAACTCGTCAGTCTATTCTTGTTCTGAGAAATGAAGGCTATTCCATGCGAGAAATTGCCAAGAGACTGAAGATCTTGTACAACGCTGTGTACTACTCCCTTCGCAGAACAGCGCAAACTAGCACTAACCAGAATAGAAAGAGGAGTGGGAGGCCCCGGAGCACAACTGAACAAGAGGACAAGTACATTAGTGTGTCTAGTTTGAGAAACAGACACCTCACAAGTCTTCAACTGGCAGCTTCATTAAATAGTACCCACAAAACACCAGTCTCAACGTCAACAGTGAAGAGGCGACTGCAGGATGTTGGCCTTCTAGGCAGAGTTGCAAAGAAAAAGCCATATCTCAGACTGGCCAATAAAAATAAAAGATTAAGATGGGCAAAATAACACAGACACTGGACAGAGGACAGAGGAACTCTGCCTAGAAGGCCAGCATCCCGGAGTCGCCTCTTCGCTGTTGACGATAAGACTGCTGTTTTTCCACATTAAGTTACGTTATAGCCTTATTCTAAAAAAAAATTTTTTTTAAATAAATCCTCAGCAATCTACACACAATACCCCATAATGACAAATCGAAAACAGGTTTTCAGAAATTTTTGCAAATGTATTAAAATCAAAAAACCTTATTTACATAAGTATTCAGAACCTTTGCTATGAGACTCAAAATTGAGCTCAGGTGCATCCTGTTTGCATTGATCATCCTTGAGATGTTTCTACAACTTGATTGGAGTCCACCTGTGGTAAATTAAATTGATTGGACATGATTTGGAAAGGCACACACCTGTCTATATAAGGTCCCACAGTTGACAGTTCATGTCAGAGCAAAAACCAAGCCATGAGGTCGAAGGAATTGTCCGTAGAGCTCCGAGACAGGATTGCATCGAAGCACAGATCTGGGGAATGGTACCAAAAAATGTCTGCTGCCTTGAAGGTCCCCAAGAACACAGTGGCCTCCATCATTCTTAAATGGAAGAAGTTTGGAACCACCAAGACTCTTCCTAGAGCTGGCCGCCCGGCCAAACTGAGCAATCGGGGGAGAAGGACCTTGGTCAGGGAGGTGACCAAGAACCTGATGGTCAATCTGACAGAGCTCTGGAGTTCCTATGTGGTGATGGGAGAACCGTCCAGAAGGACAACCATCGTCTGCAGCCCTCCACCAATCAGGCCTTATGCCAGATGGAAGCCACTCCTCAGTAAAATATACATGACAGCCCGCTTGGAGTTTGCCAAAAGGCACATAAAGACTCTCAGAAGATGAGAAACAAGAATCTTTGGCCTTAATGCCAAGCGTCACGTCTGGAGGAAATCTGGCACCATCCCTACAGTGAAGCATGGTGGTTGCAGAATCATGCTGTGGAGATGTTTTCCAACAGCAGGGACTGGGAGACTAGTCAGGATCGAGGCAAAGATGAACAGAGAAAATTACAGAACGATCCTTGATGAAAACCTGTTCCAGAGTGCTCAGGACCTCAGACTGAGGATGAAGATTCACCTTCCAACAGGACAACGACCCTAAGAACACAGCCAAGACAACGCAGGAGTGGCTTCGGGACGAGTATCTGAATGTCCTTGAGTGGCCCAGCCAGAGCCCGGACTTGAACCTGATCGAACATCTCTGGAGAATCCTGAAAATAGCTGTGCAGCAACTCTCCCCATCCAACCTGACAGAGCTTAAGAGGATCTGCAGAGAAGAATGGGAGAAACTCCCCAAATACAGGTGTGCAAAGCTTGTAGAGTCATACCCTAGAAGACTCGATGTTGTAATCACTGCCAAAGGTGCTTCAACAAAGTACTGAGTAAAGGGTCTGAATTCTTATGTAAATGTGATACAAAATAAATAATCATACATTAACAAAAATGTCTAAAAACCTGCTTTTGCTTTGTGATAATGGGGTATCAAGCAATTTGATCCATTTTAGAATAAGGCTGTAACAAAAAGTGAAAGGGTCTGAATACTTTCCGAAGGCATTGTATATGCATTTTACAGACTCAGTATATTTTACAATAGTTGTCTTTTGTTTGTTTTTAGCCCCATCCTTCAACTATCCTTCCATCTATCTCTGAACACCATACAGTTTTGATTTCTATTTGCCACATATTTTTTCCACTGTGCTGTTTCACAAAAGTTCTGAACCTTTCTAGTCTCATAGTTTCTACAGATAGTAAATTAAAGATACATTTTTTTGCTGAGAGTATTACTATATTGATCGACTGACTATGACTTTTAAATCACCCAGCGGTGCTATTTGCGGAGTTAGCTCCAGGTATTGCAATTCATCAGCCATTTCTGAACCTGCAACCAAAAACAAGCTACATATGGATAGTACCAAAACTATTTATCTAATAATTCTGTCTCTTCGCAGCAAAATTTGCAGAGCTGGGATGGTTGTATCCCCCATATACAGTTGAAGTCAGAAGTTTACTTACACTTAGGTTGGAGTCATTAAAACTAGTTTTTCAACCACTCCACACATTTCTTGTTAACAAACTATAGTTTTGGCAAGTCTGTTAGAAAATCTGCTTTGTGCATGACACAAGTAATTTTTCCAACAATTGTTTACAGACAGATTATTTCACTTATAAATCATTGTATCACAATTCCAGTGGGTCAGACGTTTACATACAATAAGTTGACTGTGCCTTTAAACAGCTTGGAAAATTCCAGAAAATTATGTCATGGCTTTAGAAGCTTCTGATAGGCTAATTAACATAATTTGAGTCAATTGGAGGTGTACCTGTGGATGTATTTCAAGGCCTACCTTCAAACTCAGTGCCTCTTTGCTTGACATCATGGGAAAATCAGCCAAGACCTCAAAAAGAATTGTAGACCTCCACAAGTCTGGTTCATCCTTGGGAGAAATTTCCAAACGCCTGAAGGTACCACGTTCATCTGTACAAACAATAGTGCTCAAGTATAAACACCATGGGACCACGCAGCTGTCATACCGCTCAGGAAGGAGACGCGTTCTGTCTCCTAGAGATGAACGTACTTTGGTGCAAATCAATTAATCAAAAGTGCAAATCAATCCCAGAACAACAGCAAAGGACCTTGTGAAGATGCTGGAGGAAACAGGTACAAAAGTATCTATATCCACAGTAAAACGAGTCCTATATCGACATAACCTGAAAGGCCGCTCAGCAAGGAGGAAGCCACTGCTCCAAATCCGCCATAAAAAAGACAGACTACGGTTTGCAACTGCACACGGGGACAAAGATCATACTTTATGGAGAAATGTCCTCTGGTCTGATAGAACTGTTTGGCCATAATGACCATCGTTATGTTTGGAGGAAAAAGGGGGAGGCTTGCCAGCCGAAGAACACCATCTCAACTGTGAAACATGGAGATGGCAGCATCATGTTGTGGGGGTGCTTTGCTGCAGGAGGGACTGGTGCACTTCACAAAATAGATGGCATCATGAGGCAGGGACAATTATGTGGATACATTGAAGCAACATCTGAAGACATCAGTCAGGAAGTTAAAGTTTGGTCGGAAATGGGTCTTCCAAATGGACAATGACCCCAAAAATACTTCCAAAGTTGTAGCAAACTGGCTTAAGGACAACAAGGTCAAGGTATTGGAGTGGCCATCACAAAGCCTTGACCTCAATCCCATTAGAAAATTTGTGGGCAGAACTGAAAAAGCATGTGCGAGCAAGGAGGCCTACAAACCTGACTCAGTTACATCAGCTCTGTCAGTAAGAATGAGCCAAAATTCACCCAACTTATTGTGGGAAGCTTGTGGAAGGCTACGCAAAACGTTTGACCCAAGTTTAACAATTTAAAGGCAATGCTACCAAATACTAAATTGAGTGTATGTAAACTTCTGACCCACTGGGAACGTGATGAAAGAAATAAAAGCTGAAATAAATCATTCTCTCTACTTTTATTCTGACATTTCACATTCTTAAAATAAAGTGGTGATCCTAACTGACCTAAAACAGGGAATTTTTACTCGGATTAAATGTCAGGAATTGTGAAATACTGAGTTTAAACGTATTTGGCTAAGGTGTATGTAAACTTCCGACTTCAACTGTATATAACATTATATTGGTTGAAAGAATTGTGTATAATCGTTTGAATTGAAAAACTCTTGTGTTTTGAATCCAGCGTAATTTTGTGTCTCAGTTCATGAACCAAGTGCCAATGGAATCGGTACATCGAAAATCTCTTTCCAACTATTTTGCAATCTATATGGCACAGCTTTCAAAAATGTGGTCCTTAAATGAAACTGGTATACTTTTTATTTATCACATTTTTCTTAACCCATTTTGTTCTTTAATGCAGGGCCGACAGACAAGTTCCTTACTTTTTCCCCCTTCCACTTGCCTCTTCCATTTTTGTGGTAATGCTGTAATTAGTTGGTTGTAATTTTGAGTAGAGCTGTCACGTTCCTGACCTGTTTTCTGTTGTTTTTGTATGTGTTTAGTTGGTCAGGGCGTGAGTTGGGGTGGGCATTCTATGTTTTGTGTTTCTATGTTGGGTTTAAGGTGTTGCCTGATATGGTTCTCAATTAGAGGCAGGTGTTTGACGTTTCCTCTGATTGAGAACCATATTAAGGTAGGCTGTTCTCACTGTTTGTTTGTGGGTGATTGTTCCTGTGTCAGTGTTGGTGCTACACGGGACTGTGACGGTTAGTTTGTTTTGTCATTTTGTATAGTGTCTTGTTTTGTTTGATTAAATTCATTATGTCTAATTACCACGCTGCACATTGGTACTCTGATCCTTCTCGCCTCTCCTCGTCTGAGGAGGAGAACGACGTAGACTGCCGTTACAGAATCACCCACCACCAAAGGATCAAGCAGCTAGGCAACGGGCAGCAGCGACAGCAGCAGCGGTACCAGGAGGAATGGTCATGGGAGCAAATATTGAACGGAGAAGGACCCTGGGCTAAGGTTGGAGAGAATCGTCGCTCTCGGGAGGAGATGGAGGCAGCGAAAGCCCAGGATCGGTGGTATGAGGAGGCAGCACGGAAGCGTGGCTGGAAGCCCGTGAAGAAACCCCAAAAATGTCTTGGGGGGGGGGCTAAAGGGTAGTGTGGCGAAGGCAGGTAGGAAAACCTGCGCCCACTTCCCATGCTTACCGTGGAGAGCGGGAGTACGGGCAGACACCGTGTTATGCGGAAGAGCGCACGGTGTCTCCTGTACGTGTGCATAGCCCGGTGCGGGTTATTCCACGTCCCCGCACTGGGCGGGCTAGATTGAGCATTGAGCCAAGTGCCATGAAGCCGGATCTACATATCTGGCCTCCAGTACGTCTCCTCGGGCCGGTGTACATGGCACCAGCCTTACGCATGGTGTCCCCGGTTCGCCAACACAGCCCAGTGCGGGTTATTCCACCTCCCCGCACTGGACGGGCTACGGGGAGCATTCAACCAGGTAAGGTTGGGCAGGCTCGGTGCTCAAGGGAGCCAGTACGCCTGCACGGTCCGGTATATCCGGCGCCACCTTCCCGCCCCAGCCCAGTACCACCAGTGCCTACACCACGCACCAAGCTTCCAGTGCGTCTCCAGAGCCCTGTTCCTCCTCCACGCACTAGCCCTGTGGTGCGTGTCTCCAGCCCAGTACCTCCAGTTCCGGTACCACGCACCAAGCCTCCTGTGCGTCTCCAGAGCCCTGTACGCACTGATTCTTCTCCCCGCACTCGCCCTGAGGTGCGTGCCCTCAGCCCGGTACCACCAGTTCCGGTACCACGCACCAGGCCTATAGTGCGCCTCGAGAATTCAGTGTGCCCTGTTCCTGCTCCCCGCACTAGCCTTGAGGTGCGTGTCTCCAGTCCGGTACCACCAGTTCCGGCACCACGCACCAGGCGCACCTCAGCAGGTCAGAGTCGGCCGTCTGCCCAACGCTGCCTGCACTGCTCGTCTGCCCAGCGCCATCTGAGCCATCCGTCTGCCCAGCGCCATCTGAGCCATCCGTCTGCCCAGCGCCATCTGAGCCATCCGTCTGCCCAGCGCCATCTGAGCCGCCCGTCTGTCCCGAGCCGTCTGAGCCGCCCGTCTGTCCCGAGCCGTCAGAGCCGTACGTCAGTCAGGAGCCGCCAGAGCCGCCAGCCAGTCAGGAGCCACCAGAGCCGCCAGCCAGTCAGGAGCCGCCAGAGCCGCCAGCCAGTCAGGAGCCGCCAGAGCCGCCAGCCAGTCAGGAGCCGCCATAGCCGCCGGCCAGTCAGGAGCCGCCATAGCCGCCAGCCAGTCAGGAGCCGCCAGAGCCGCCAGTCAGGAGCCGCCAGAGCCGCCAGTCAGGAGCCGCCAGAGCCGCCAGCCAGTCATGAGCCGCCAGCCAGTCATGAGCCGCAAGCCAGTCATGAGCCGCCAGCCAGTCATGAGCCGCCAGCCAGTCATGAGCCGCCAGCCAGTCATGAGCCGCCCTCCAGTCATGAGCCGCCCTCCAGTCATGAGCCGCCCTCCAGTCATGAGCCGCCCTCCAGTCATGAGCCGCCCTCCAGTCATGAGCCGCCCTCCAGTCATGAGCCGCCCTCCAGTCATGAGCCGCCCTCCAGTCCGGAGCTGCCATATAGTCCGGAGCTGCCATATAGTCCGGAGCTGCCATATAGTCCGGAGCTACCCCTCTGTCCTGAGCTACCCCTCTGTCCTGAGCTACCCCTCTGTCCTGAGCTACCCCTCTGTCCTGAGCTACCTCTCTGTCCTGAGCTACCCCTCTGTCCTGAGCTACCCCTCTGTCCTGAGCTACCTCTCTGTCCTGAGCTACCTCTCTGTCCTGAGTTGTCTATATTTAGGAGGGGCCTTGGTGAAGGTTCCTGGACCATGGTCGGGGACGAGGGTCGCCACTCAAGGGACGCTAAGGAGGGGGACAAAGACAATGGTGGAGTGGTGTCCTCGTCCTGCGCCGGAGCCGCCACTGCGGACAGATGCCCACCCAGACCCTCCCCTTGAGTTTTAGGGGTGCGCCCGGAGTTCGCACCTTGAGGGGGGGGTCCTGTCACGTTCCTGACCTGTTTTCTGTTGTTTTTGTATGTGTTTAGTTGGTCAGGGCGTGAGTTGGGGTGGGCATTCTATGTTTTGTGTTTCTATGTTGGGTTTAAGGTGTTGCCTGATATGGTTCTCAATTAGAGGCAGGTGTTTGACGTTTCCTCTGATTGAGAACCATATTAAGGTAGGCTGTTCTCACTGTTTGTTTGTGGGTGATTGTTCCTGTGTCAGTGTTGGTGCTACATGGGACTGTGACGGTTAGTTTGTTTTGTCATTTTGTATAGTGTCTTGGTTTGTTTGATTAAATTCATTATGTCTAATTACCACACTGCACATTGGTCCTCTGATCCTTCTCGCCTCTCCTCGTCTGAGGAGGAGAACGACGTAGACTGCCGTTACAAGAGCAGACATTTCCATATATTTTTGATAGCTGCATGTGTGACATAACTCCACCAGTCCTATTTATGATATATCTTACAAAAACTATAACGTTTTTAAACATTTAAAAAATGTATTTATATATATATATATATATATTTTTTTTTTTTTATCAATTTGTATATTTGAGTTGAACCATCATATTTGTTGGAACATTTGTTCTGTCTGTTCTGGTGGATTAAACTCAAAATGCAACCAACTTTCTATGGCTTGTTTTAAAATAGAGATATTATGGAGATTATTTCATTTTCAAATAACCGAAAGTGAGAGGTTGTAATCTGAATTAAGGCAAAAAGGCCATTATTGAGCATGGGGTGAGACATTCGTACTAATCTGCTAGAGAACCAGTTTGGATTTAAGTATACATTTTGTATGACTGAAGCCTTTAGTGAGAGGTCTAATGCTTTCATGTTTAATCAT
Organism: Salvelinus alpinus; assembly: GCF_045679555.1. NCBI lineage: Eukaryota > Metazoa > Chordata > Actinopteri > Salmoniformes > Salmonidae > Salvelinus > Salvelinus alpinus. Next base: position 42,293,527 of record NC_092086.1, read on the forward strand.
TTCTGCCCGCCGAATTCATATTCATTATATAAATAGTCCTGCTTAATTTTATCTGGCTTGCTATTTCAAATAAAATGAATATTTTTTGCAGATATTATTTAAAAAACAAGTGGCTGGGTGTAGGCAAGGCAATAAGAAAATAGGTAAACTGAGATATGAATAAAGAGTTAATCAGGGTGATTATTCCACAAAGACAGGTATTTTCCTTTCCATGGACCAAGATCTTATCTATTTTTGATAACTTTTTATTAAAATGTATTGTAGTGAGATCTTTTCTTTCTTTCGGGATATGAATACCGAGAATGTCCACTTCACCGTCAGACCATTTTATTGGTAAACTACAGGGTAATGTAAAAGTTTTATTTTTTAGTGATCCAATACGTAATATGGTATATTTATCATAATTTGGTTTCAATCCAGAGAGGTTAGAAAAAATTATCTAGATCAGTGGTCGCCGACCAGTCGATCACTGGTTGATCTTCAAGACTTCAATCTTCAATTCCTAGTTGATCACCAAATATTTCTGTAAAAAATCCAACGAACGATAAAGGCTTGCGCTCCTTTTTAAAAATTGTGTTGAGCTGTTGCTGATAGGTGCACTTGATTCAAAAGTCCTGCGCACCGGGTAAGCAAAGTGTTTCCATGAGACAAACTCCGCCTACCCGGCGGACCGGCAAATCTGTGACTAAATCGAGTGCACCTACTGCGCTGCCCAATCGGATAGCTCAAATCACCGTGGCTACAGAGCTTCCATGACCCTGGCCACAGCCAAGTTTAAAGGCTACTAACCTACGTAAGATTTAATAACTTTTAAAACCATGACCACAGAGAGACTGTCAATGAATACAGCAAAGAGCTGCTATTTTTATGAGTGAGTTCATGTTTTAAGTTTATATTCAACACTATTACAAAACGTGCTTCTCCGTACTTCCACTCGGGCTCCAGCTGCAATGAATGAGTAGCCAAGTATCGATAGCCCTGCGTTTTATTATTATTAGCAGCTTGTCGTGTCGATTTTAAAATAAAGGAATATTTAACTTTCCCTGGTCATAGGAACAACATGAATTTGTGCATGAGGCAGATGCGGTGCGACTCGAGTTTCGCCATCAGGTGGAAGACGGTGTCCCCTCTCTCTGGTCAGTCTCACCGGAGGAAAGGAAGGATCGTGTTGAACGGTCATCCAACTCGGGAATTCCAAGTCGGAAACTCAGCATCTTTCTAGAGCTCCAACTTTTCAACCTGAAGATCACTGACGTCGTGATTTGACCTCGTTGACCATCAGATGCAGGTACCATCAGTCCAGTAAAATAAAAAAAGCTAATTATTTCAATTCATGCTCCACAGTGCCTCAAAAGTGCTAAACATCCTGATCTATTTTGTTATCAAAGCTCGAGTTTTGAAATATAATATGGTCTGATTAACAATATTGGCAGGCCAATCATGTAGCCAATATGCTGTGATAATGTATTAGGCTTTGGGCCTACTGCCCAAACCTCATTCCTACAAAACTGTTTGTGTGAGGTTAATGTAAAAAAAAACCCAGCCTTTTCTTGACTCAGAAAAGGCTGGTGACCACTGATCTAGATCATCTATGAGGCTGTGGAAGGATCCAAATTGTGGATTTTAAAGAAAACATGAATCATCAGCGTACAATGACACCTTTGTTTTTAAGCCATGGATTTCTAGGCCCTTGATATTATTGTTGGACTGTTGGTCTGGACTGTTGGTCCCCCATAAATAGATATGCCAATAGTGTACAACCATGTTTTACTCCTCTTGACAGTTTAATACTTCCTGAAAAGTAGCCAATATTAACTATTTTACACCTAGAATTACTATACCATCTTACTATACTATCTATACCACTACCATCTTAAATAAGCATGCCCCTTTCAAAAAAATGTAGAACTAAGAACAGATACAGCCCTTGGTTCACTTCAGACCTGACTGCCCTCAGCCAGCATAAAAACATCCTGTGGCGGACTGCACTAGCATCGAATAGTACCCGCGATATGCAACTTTTCAGGGAAGTCAGGAACCAATACGCACAGTCAGTTAGGAAAGCAAAGACTAGCTTTTTCAAATAGAAATTTGCATCCTGTAGCTCTAACTCCAAAAAGTTTTGGGACACTGTAAAGTCCATGGAGAATAAGAGCACTTCCTCCCAGCTGCCCACTGCACTGAGGCTAGGAAACACTGTCACCACCGATAAATCCATGATAATCGAGAATTTCAATAAGCATTTCTCTACGGTTGGCCATGCTTTCCTCCTGGCTACCCCAACCCCGGCCAACAGCTCCGCATCCCCCGCAGCTACTTGCCCAAGCCTCTCCAGCTTCTCCTTCACCCAAATCCAGATAGCAGATGTTCTGAAAGAGCTGCAAAACCTGGACCCGTACAAATCAGCTGGGCTAGACAATCTGGACCCTCTCTTTCTAAAATTATTCGCCACCATTGTTGCATCCCCTATTACCGGTCTGTTCAACCTCTCTTTCGTATCGTCCGAGATCCCTAAAGATTGGAAATCTGCCGCGGTCATCCCCCTATTCAAAGGGGGTGACACTCTAGACCCAAACTGTTATAGACCTATATCCATCCTGCCCTGCCTTTCTAAAGTCTTCGAAAGCCAAGTTAACAAACAGATCACGACCATTTCGAATCCCACCGTACCTTCTCCGCTGTGCAATCCGATTTCCCGAGCTGGTCACGGGTGCACCTCAGCCACGCTTAAGGTACTAAATGATATCATAACCGCCATCGATAAAAGACAGTACTGTGCAGCCGTCTTCATCAACCTGGCCAAGGCTTTCGACTCTGTCAATCACCTTATTCTTATCGGCAGACTCAACAACCTTGGCTTCTCAAATGACTACCTCGCCTGGTTCACCAACTACTTCTCAGATAGAGTTCAGTGTGTCAAATCGGAGGGCCTGTTGTCCGGACCTCTGGCAGTCTCTATGGGGGTACCACAGGGTTCAATTCTCGGGCCGACTCTTTTCTCTGTATATATCAATGATGTCACTCTTGCTGCGGGTGATTCCTTGATCCACCGCTATGCAGACAACACCATTCTGTATACATCTGGCCCTTCTTTGGACACTGTGTTAACAAACTTCCAAACAAGCTTCAATCCCATACAACACTCCTTCCGTGGCCTCCAACTCCTCTTAAACGCTAGTAAAACTAAATGCATGCTTTTCAACCGATCGCTGCCCGCACTCGCCCGCCCGACTAGCATCACTACTCTGGACGGTTCTGACTTAGAATATGTGGGCAACTAAAAATACCTAGCTGTCTGGCTAGACTGTAAACTCTCCTTCCAGACTCATATTAAGCATCTCCAATCCAAAATTAAATCTTGAATCGGCTTCCTATTTTGCAACAAATCTTCCTTCACTCACGCTGCCAAACATACCCTCGTAAAACTGACTATCCTACATTTACATTTACATTTAAGTCATTTAGCAGACGCTCTTATCCAGAGCGACTTACAAATTGACTTCGACGATGTCATTTACAAAATAGCCTCCAACACTCTACTCAGCAAACTGGATGCGGTCTATCACAGTGCCATCCGTTTTGTCACCAAAGCCCTATATACCACCCACCACTGCGACCTGTATGCTCTTGTCGGCTGGCCCTCGCAACATATTCGTCGCCAGACCCACTGGCTCCAGGTCATCTATAAGTCTTTGCTAGGTAAAGCTTCGCCTTATCTCAGTTCACTGGTCACCATAGCAACACCCACCGTAGCACGCGCTCCAGCAGGTATATCTCACTGGTCATCCCCAAAGCCAACACCTCCTTTGGCCGCCTTTCCTTCCAGTTCTCTGCTGCCAATGACTGGAACGAATTGCAAATATCGCTGAAGTTGGAGACTTATCTCCCAAACTAACTTTAAGCATCAGCTATCTAAGCAGTTTACCGATCACTGCAGCTTTACACAGCCCATCTGAAAATAGCCCATCCAATCTACCTACCTCATCCCCATATTGGTTTTATTTAATTTTTTGCTCTTTTGAACACCAGTATTTCTACTTGCACATCATCATCTGCACATCTATCACTCCAGTGTTAATATGCTAAATTGTAATTACTTCGCTACTATGGCCTATTTATTGCCTTACCTCCTCACGCCGTTTGCACACACTGTATATAGACTGTATATAGCTTTATCTTGGCCAGGCCGCAGTTGTAAATGAGAACTTGTTCTCAACTGGCCTACCTGGTTAAATAAAGGTGAAATAAAAAAATAAAATGCATAACTTTAACACATTGTATACGAGATTTTCCAACATGTAAATATTCCAGGCATTTATATATCATTTCCAGTCGTACTTTATCAAAAGCCTTTTCAAAATCAGCCATGAATACCAGTCCTGGTTTCCCAGATTTTTCATGGTGTTCTATTGTTTCCAGTACTTGTCTTATATTATCTCCAATGTATGGTCCATGTAAAAAAAACTGTCTGATTAGGATGAATAATATCCAACAACAACTTCAGAATTCTATGCACTATGAATTTTGCTTGAATTTTTGCATCACAACACAGAAAGTAAGAAAGGATCAAATGAAGGACATCTGGAGTGCAAACACACACACACACACACAGATGCAGATGGCAGGGTGGTCTCCAGGGGGACGTGTTGGCTGTGTCTCTTCTCTGTCATGGGACCATATGTGTCTAGAAAGAGTCACTGTTGTCGCTGGCGCCGCTGTGTACTGCTTCAGGGAAGGAGGGGTGCCGATGGGGAGGAGGGGTTAAGAGAGGGGTGCAGAGGAGGAGGAGAGGGTAAAGGAGTGGTGCAGAGGAGGAGGGGGTAAGGGAGGGGTGTGGAGGGGGTAAGGGAGGGATGCAGAGGGGAAGGGGGAGGGGGTAAAGGAGGAGTGCCAAGGGTGAAATGACAAATTGAGAAAGGTGAGAAGAGTACCAGATGATGAAATACAGGGAGGGGATAGAGAAAGATTGTGTGGAGGCACAGAAAGAGATGGTGGGAGAGTAGGACTTTCCTTGACCTCCTTAAGAGAAAAACACAATAGATCTAGTAGAGAGGGGTTGAAGTGAAGGTACATAGTACACACCATTAAGAAAAAGAGAGGTTGTCGCCTATTATTGTAAGGAGAAGGACAGTGTCTAGTTTAACCACTGTGAAGTGGTTACCATGGTAATACCCAGCTTTCAGAGTGGTGCTATATCTGTTTGGTATCCGTGCAGCAGTCCAATTTACAAGCAGCTTCACAGTCCCGCTCACTCAACACAATCACAACGATTAATATGACTGACCGCATTGATAATCACTTTACTGAGCTCGATCAGAGCCGATACACTGATCGCACCATCAAACGATTCACTCTATCCCTTTATCGCTTCTTTCTATCTCTTTTCTGATCTGGTTCTCTTGCTCTCTACTGTTTCTCTCTCTTTTGCTCTTGCTCTCTTTATTTGCATTACTTTCTCTCTGAGAGTGGGTATAGTTTATATATAGTGTATGTATGGTTTATGGTATAGTTTATGTATAGTTTATGTATACTTTATGGTATAGTGTATGTATGGTTTATGGTATAGTTTATGCATAGTTTATGGTATAGGTTATGGTATAGTGAATAGTATAATTATAGTATAGTTTATGGTATCGTTTATGTATAGTTTATGTTATAGTGAATAGTATAAATATAGTATAGTTTATGTATAGTTTATGGTATAGTGAATAGTATAATTATAGTATAGTTTATGGTTTAGTTTATGGTATAGTGTATGTATAGTTTATGGTTTAGTGAATAGTATAGTTTATGGTATAGTTTATGTATTGTTTATGGTATAGTGAATAGTATAAATATAGTATAGTGTGTGGTATAGTTTATGTATAGTTTATGTATAGTTTATGGTATAGTGAATAGTATAATTATAGTATAGTTTATGTATCATTTATGGTATAGTTTGTGGTATAGTGAATAGTATAGTTTATGGTAGTTTATGGTATAGTTTATGTATATCTTATAGTATAGTTTATGGTATAGTTTATGTATAGCTTATATTATAGTTTATGTATAGCTTATAGTATAGCTTATAGTATAGTTTATGTATAGCTTATAGTATAGCTTCATGTATAGCTTTATGTATAGTACTGTATATGACAGCTGAAGACATACACCCGCTTGTGCAATGTGATTAGAGTGAACTCGTCAGTCACAGCTCGGATGACTGATCCCTTTACGCTCAGGCAGAAAGCAGAGACACCTCAGTGGTCCTGGCAGAGGGACATGCTTCACTCAACACCCCAGAGACCAGTTAGCAGCATCATCCAATTCTGTTTTACACACTCATTCTCACTCTCTTCAGCTTCTGCTCTCCTTCTCTCGGTTCCTCCCTCTTCATTTCGCTCCTCTCTTTTGCCTCTCTTCCTGCATCTCTGTGCTTTTTACACTAAAGACAGACTCTGTTCCTCATCTGCAGCTGTGGCTTAGCTGTTTGGCTGGCGACAGGGAATTTAGAGGGATTTAACAGAGGAGGTTTTGGGAAAAGAGAGCATGAAATGAAAGAGTTCAAGAATGGAGGGGAAGTACAACGAGAGAAAGGGAGAGAGAAATCCTAACCTACTTTCCCTGTTGGGGACTGGGAGGAAAAATCTATAAAGGTTGACTGACATAGAAAAAGACATGAGGGAGGAAGGAGTGGGTAAGACAAGAGTGATGTAACACAAGACTAAAGGGTTATGGTTGGCAAGACTATAGAAATCACAGCATTAGAACATAGTAAACCGAAAACAGCCAGAATGATTAACCATACATGTCAACCATAGAAACAGCGAAGTTCAGCTGTTTACACTGAAATAAGTGCGTTGAAAACAGTTATTTTCCCTTCAAATCAGAGAGCTATAGCTATCAATGTCCATGAAGTGCACTCACACATTAGTTCATTGAAGTGTGTGTGTGCGTGCGTTCGTGCATGCATGCACGCGTGTTTACTGATTTCATTCAACCGCGATAGTGCTTGTTCCCTCTTGTAACGGTTCATGTTGAACAAATGGTTTTAACAATCCCCAGCCTGGCCAGCTGTTCAAACCCTCTGTGGAGATGTGGTACAGCCTGGATCCTCTTCATATTAACATGGTACTGTATACACTATACAATCCCAGCCACTACTGTATGTACTAGATGGGCTCTAACTCCAAGTCGCCAAGGCCCTTAACACTTCCTTTATGTACCATTCATAGTGTTGTAGGCTGTAGCTTATTCTCTCAGCACCAGAGGATAATCAACTCAATCCACTGTGACATGTACCCTACATGGTAGACCTATCTAAAGCCCAGTGTATGTTGAGGTGATTCAGGTCAGATTCCACTGTAGGTGATGACAGATACAAACAAACAAACAAACAAACAAACAAACAAACAAACACAATAGCAGTAGAGGTGGTGTACCATAATGCATCTGTTTATGGGATTGGAATTGTCAGCCTTCCATTTCCCCACACACTCATCTTAACAGAGTCAGCTGTTGGACCAGAGCGGTGTGTTTCGGTTCGCTGAGCATCTGTAGCCCTGTGTGTGTGTGTGTGTGTGTGTGTGTGTGTGTGTGTGTGTGTGTGTGTGTGTGTGTGTGTGTGTGTGTGTGTGTGTGTGTGTGTGTGTGTGTGTGTGTGTGTGTGTGTGTGTGTGTGTGTGTGTGTGTGTGTGTGTGTGTGTGTGTGTGTGTGTGTGTGTGTGTGTGTGTGTGTGTGTGTGTGTGTGTGTGTGTGTGTGTGTGTGTGTGTGTGTGTGTGTGTGTGTGTGTGTGTGTGTGTGTGTGTGTGTGTGTGTGTGTGTGTGTGTGTGTGTGTGTGTGTGTGTGTGTGTGTGTGTGTGTGTGTGTGTGTGTGTGTGTGTGTGTGTGTGTGTGTGTGTGTGTGTGTGTGTGTGTGTGTGTGTGTGTGTGTGTGTGTGTGTGTGTGTGTGTGTGTGTGTGTGTGTGTGTGTGTGTGTGTGTGTGTGTGTGTGTGTGTGTGTGTGTGTGTGTGTGTGTGTGTGTGTGTGTGTGTGTGTGTGTGTGTGTGTGTGTGTGTGTGTGTGTGTGTGTGTGTGTGTGTGTGTGTGTGTGTGTGTGTGTGTGTGTGTGTGTGTGTGTGTGTGTGTGTGTGTGTGTGTGTGTGTGTGTGTGTGTGTGTGTGTGTGTGTGTGTGTGTGTGTGTGTGTGTGTGTGTGTGTGTGTGTGTGTGTGTGTGTGTGTGTGTGTGTGTGTGTGTGTGTGTGTGTGTGTGTGTGTGTGTGTGTGTGTGTGTGTGTGTGTGTGTGTGTGTGTGTGTGTGTGTGTGTGTGTGTGTGTGTGTGTGTGTGTGTGTGTGTGTGTGTGTGTGTGTGTGTGTGTGTGTGTGTGTGTGTGTGTGTTAATAAGCCCTATCTGAGGAACAATGGTCCTGCTCCAGTGCTGTGTTGTTGTCAGGAGGCTGCTGCTGTTCTTGTCACTCTCAGTTTTATTGTCTGTGTTTATCTGGGATCTAACAGGCCTCTTGGAATTAGCCTCAGATGATTACCTAGGGCTGTTATCTCCCTCCCTCTTCTCCTCCTTATCTTCTTTCTACCTCTTCTCCCTGTATTCATATCTCCTTCCCCCTCTTTCCCGCGTGATTAGAACTGATTCCCAACTTGTTTTGGAGAAGACACATATTTTGATATGCACAGTAAAGATATTTACCCAGTTGCTTACACACAAACACAAACTGACTCCTCCAACTTGCTCTAACTCTGGCAGGAATGTATACACACACATACACACACGCACACATGCAAACACACACACACATACACCCCAACAGTGTCAGGGTCCAGTTCATCCCACTTGTCAGAGCTTTTCTCTGATTCAGCGGCAGACGAGGGTGAAGTGCAGGACATGTTCTCTTTTCTCTTCTCCTGTCCGCTCGGTGTTTCCACACAACGCGTATTAGACTGATGTCACAGCCCAAGCACGTGATTGGTCAGATACTATTCTTAGTCTGTTGAGGGGATACTGCCTGTCTGCAGTAGGTTGAGGTAAGTAAGGTTGAGGTAAAACATTTTGTTTAATTCCAGTCAATTTAGGAAGTATACTGAAATTCACAATTAAATTCTAATTCCCTTCAATGCTTTTCATTGAGGAAAGTTTGGAATTGGAATTAGAATTTGGTTTACTTCCTGAATTGACTGGGATTGAAATGTAATTGACCCCAACCCTCCTGTGTGTTTTCCACTCTCTCTCTCTCCTTTCCTCCTCAGAGGTGTGGTGGAGTGGGTCTAATAACACTGGGAACAAACATTTACTGTAGAGTACCCTGCTTCACATCAGTCAACTGGTGCTGTGTGGAAACAGAAATGTTACGTGATTGTGTTGTAGACAGCACATTGACTGTCGTACTTAACTTCCTTGACATTAAACACAAACCCTCCAGCAATGTTACCTTGACTCCTTAATAAGAGAGCAGTAAGAATAGAGACACGCAGCAGAGCGAGATCCAGCGTGATGGAGGGGATCATTTAAAAGACGTCAGTTGAAATAATGTGCAACATGATTCACCATGCAGACAGGGTCCAGGCACATCCGTGAATAATTCATTGCTACAGTTTGCTCTCTCTCTCTCTCTTTCCCTCGTCCCTCTCTTTCTGTATCCCTCTCCCTTCACTCGCTCCCTCTCCATCTCGACACGCGCTTCTATCTCCCTCTGTACTGATTGTATCTCCAAAGTGTATTCATCTGCTCCAATTCTGGAGGATGTAGCTATTAACAGTGGTGAAAGGGGGATGGTTGTACAGTATTGACTATGTGATATGCTTCCGAACAGGATCACCACCCTACTGCTGAACAGCTTTTAGCAGACTGAGAATCAGTGTTTCAGAGTACTGATCCATGCAGGAGTAGGATGGGATGAAGCCCAATACCTCACTTCCCTAACACATGCTA